>NW_027266479.1:0-84632 GCF_046630445.1 Rutidosis leptorrhynchoides | reverse complement strand
ATTGACTTCTCTTGGAACATTCAGTATGATGACTACTCGAAGGCTCGGAAGTTTGAGATGGGTCTCCGGAACTCGATCAGAACCAAGGTGATGGCCTTGCGATTATCTACTTATGCTGAGGTTGTAGATAGATCCCTGTTGATTGAGATTGATGATAATGAGAGAAGGAGGGATTGGGAGCAGAAAAAGAAGGCGAGAAAAGACACTTCTTTTCATGCGGGTGGTAGTAGCCGTAGATTTCAAACTTGTGGATAGTCGGGTTAGTCTCAGAGTAGAGGAGGAGGGCAGAGTTCAGGGCAGCAGAGGCAAAGTTATTGGCAGTCTCGATCTGACCGTAGTGGTCAAATTGACCCTCGTACGTGTTTCACATGTCATGAAGTGGGTCACATCTCGAGGAATTGTCCTCGTCAGCCGAAAGCTAGTCAGACACCCAGTGTACCCACTCAAAGTCAAGCCTCTTCACCATCCCCTCTTAACCCGACGCGTGGAGGGTTTCAGCCTAGTAATCCTCGAGGTGCTGCTCAAGCCGGTCGAGGACGCGATAGAGTATTTGATGTGACCCGACATGATCCTCATGCTTCTAATGCAATAGTGACTGGTATTCTTCGCATATCCTTAGTAGATGCTTATATTCTTATAGATCCAGGTGCCACTCATTCATTTGCATCATTTGCAT
The DNA here is from genome assembly GCF_046630445.1 of Rutidosis leptorrhynchoides. NCBI lineage: Eukaryota > Viridiplantae > Streptophyta > Magnoliopsida > Asterales > Asteraceae > Rutidosis > Rutidosis leptorrhynchoides. The sequence goes on along the minus strand of NW_027266479.1, from coordinate 83,956 downwards.
TTGCATCTCGTATTGGCAATGAGCCAACTCCGCTCAAATTTCCTTTATCTATCGATACTCCCATGAAGAAGTTGATAGATGTTGATTGGGTATGTACTGATTGTGTAGTCGAAGTTGGAGAATACCGAATGCCTATAGATCTGATATTATTTGATATGTCAGATTTTGATGTGATTATAGGCATGGATTGGCTAGCTTCATATCATGCTTCTGTCGATTTTTTTAGCAAACTTGTTACTTTCCAAATGCTTGATCAACCTAAATTCTATCTTCAAGGAGAGAAGAACATCTCTCCTCCGAATATCATTTCCTCTTTGAAAGCTCGTCGATTGCTTAAAAAGGGTTGTGCAGGGTATCTAGCGCATGTGACGATAGCGGATAAGGAGGCGGTGAAGCTTGAAGATGTTCCGGTAGTTAATGAATTTAGCGATGTGTTTCCTGATGAATTGCCAGGGTTACCAATAGATAGAGAGATTGAGTTCTCTATCAATGTGATGCCAGGAGTTTCTCCTATTTATATGGCACCGTATCGAATGGCTCCGACAGAACTGAAAGAGTTGAAGGAGCAATTGCAGGAGCTCATCGATAAAGGGTTTATTAGACCCAGTGTGTCGCCATGGGGTGCTCCAGTGTTGTTTGTTAGAAAGAAAGATGGGACCCTTCGATTGTGTATTGATTATCGCCAATTGAACAAAGTCACAGTGAAGAATAGATATCCTCTCCCTATAATTGATGATTTATTTGATCAACTTCAAGGAGCTCGAGTCTTTTCGAAGATTGATTTGAGATCCGGCTATCACCAATTGAAGATAGCTGAGAGGGATATTCCAAAGACGACATTCAAGACTCGTTATGGTCACTACGAGTTCGTGGTTATGCCATTTGGTTTGACGAATGCGCCAGCTGCTTTTATGGATTTGATGAATCGAGTTTTTAAATTGTTCCTCGATAAATTCGTCATCGTCTTTATTGATGATATTCTTATCTATTCTCGTAGCATGGAGGAGCATGAAGAGCAATTGAGACTTGTACTACAGACGTTGAGAGATAATCGTTTGTATGCGAAGTTTAGCAAGTGCGATTTTTGGCTTGAAAAGGTAAGCTTTTTAGGGCATGTTATTTCTCGAGATGGTGTTCTTGTTGACCCAGCTAAGGTTGAGGCTATTCTTAATTGGCCGCGACCAAAATCAGTGACCGAGATACGAAGTTTCTTGGGCTTAGCCGAGTATTACAGGAAGTTTGTTGAAGGATTCTCTCGTATTGCGTTTCCTTTGACACGGTTGACGCAAAAAGATGTGAAGTTTGTATGGAGTGAAGCTTGTGAGAAGAGTTTTCAGGAGTTGAAGCGGCGATTGACTTCAACACCAGTGTTGACACTACCATCCGACTTAGATGGTTTTGTAGTGTATACTGATGCTTCTCGTCAAGTTTTGGGCTTGTTTTGATGCAACATGGGAAAGTTATTGCTTATGCTTAGCGGCAATTGAAGAAACATTAGCAAAACTATCCTACTCATGATTTGGAGCTTGCTGCAATGGTCTTTTCATTGAAGATTTGGCGACATTATCTCTATGGCGCAAAGTGTGATATTTATACAGATCACAAGAGCTTGAAGTACATAATGACCCAGAAGGAGTTAAATTTGCGTCAAAGGAGTTGGCTTGAGTTTTTGAATGACTATGATTGTATGATCCAGTATCACCCGGGTAAAGCCAATGTTGTAGGCGATGCTCTTAGCAGGAAGTCTCCTTGTACATTAGCTTCCTTACAAGTCGATTTGAGAAGTTTGAACGGTATCTTAGAGCCGGTTAGTGCAAGTTCATTTTTGGCTTATTTGTATATTAAGCCCTTGTTTCTTGATCAAATTAAAGCTAGTCAAGCGCATGATTCGGAGATTGGTGAGATAATCAAGAAGGTGGAAACGGGGGAATGTACATAGTTCTAAGATGAAATTCTTAGACTTGGCTCCAGCCGGTGCCGATTAAATTAAATTGATATTTTAAGAAAATGGTTACAACTAAAATCATATTTATTAATATAAGATTTCATGAGAATCGAGAAAAAATGCGATAGTCCTTAATTTTCATCGAAATCTAATTTAGAATCATAGTTAGAAATTGGTATTAACTCGAGCTTTAATAAATTTTTAAAACTAAATGTAATCGGCTAACGTCAATATGGGTATTCTCATGTTTTTAGAATAAATAACGATTTTAGGCTACGGCTTGTCTTGAGGTCAATCAAGCCCACTGATTAAAATATGAAGAATAAACCCACACAAATGTTAGCAGTTAACAAAAGAGATTTGTATATATCCGATCTTATATCCCTTTTCTGCAATTTATATATACCAACTGGGATATCAACTGTAAACCATTATTCCTCTTAAAAATAAAACATGTGTACAGACTAAAATTGAAATCGGAGACGAAAGAAATATTTAGAAAGACATTTTATTTAAGTGGTTTCTTTACAAAGAGAAGTTTTAATGACTCATACAATGGCAAGAGTCTTTCTTATATAAAAAATGAAACACGAGTACTCTTTGTATAAGAACATTATTCAGGACAAATCACAATAGTTATATATATGCAAACAAAATCTCTTAAGAAGAGACGTGTAAAAAGTACCATAATTTTGACATACTATCACAAATAAGTAAACTACAAGACAATTGAGTTAAAAATGGGGCCATGTCGTTTTGCCATGTGTCTTTTTGTCTTGTATTTTAGTGATCAGTTTCAAATTCGTAAATGTGAGACTGACAACATTCATATTCATTTCCCGGACAAATATACTCATAAATTGTGCTTGACGGTCCAACTTCTACAACATAAAATACTCAAGCTCATAGGGATCTTCAACAGAAGGCATCAGGAATTTATCTGGATCGGCAGATTGAGACCAGGACTGAAGGAACAGGTTAAGGGATGCCCCATCTACTACGTGTCTAAAGCCACAGACACCCTTATTTGGAAAAGGGTAACTTGGATTGCAAGAAATGATTACAGCCTCAATCCATCAGGGTAAACGCGCGTGTGGTAGGGTTGACCTCGGAGCAAACTGGTGCAAAACAGTGACAAGTTTTGTTTGGTCGCTGATGAGATGATTGAAATCATCACAAGTACCCTGCTGCATACTGAACGGCGATGAAAGAAATAAAATTCCCTTCGGTGAAGAGAATGTATGGCTTTTGTGGCGACGGAAGGAGGATGAGGTTCGAAACAAAATGATAGAAGACTTTGAGAGAGAGATAGAGATATAAGCATTGTGCATTACTAATTATAGCATTGTGCATCAAAGCTGTCAGGAAATGGAACTTCTCTACACCCAAAAACATCGGCACTAAAGATAATTAGTAAGCATTGTGCATTACTAATTATAGCATTACTTGATTCTCCTTCTCGGCACTAAAGATCAAATATTTCCCTACTCATGTTACATACTCCACCCAAAAACACTGACAATAATATATGTTTTGATAAACTGATTCCTTATTTTTCAAAACAAAAGAAAAGAAAAAACACATTGCTTTTATGCCAATTGTTTGCATCAATCCTTTTCTTTTTTCAAACGGTTCAGATCAATCTCGACATCTTTTCGATTTATGTTATGGAGTCGATTAGTTTGTTTATGTGACTCTTGTCCCTTCAAACAAGTAGAGTATCCGAATTTTATACATTGATCTCATGCTTTAGGATCCAATTAGCAAAAAAAGAATTGCTAATTAAAATGAGACAAGCTTACAAATAGTCAAACATGAATAACTTTGGTGTTCATACCTTTACAAGAAACAACTATAGAGTTTCTTAACTGCGCAAACATAATGGATATACAAATTAAATAATGGAATAGATTAACAGTTAGAAGCTACAATCAGAGGAAACTGTATTCAAACCACTGACAATAATATATGTTTTGATCAACTTGGCAGTGTTTTTGTTCAGCTTTCATCTAGAGTGTGTTTTGTTCTTGTTGGTTATGTTTCAAATTAACTTTGAATGTTAATTCTATTGAGATCCCCCCTCACTCTCATCTTTATAATAAATTTCCAAATACAAGACTTTATATGGGCAAAACAATCAAAAATTAGGGGAGTGGACATTTTGGAGGAGTAAAAAAAGTTTGCCTGAATTCAACTCTTGGTGATATTCAGAGATGAAGTTCAATTTTTCTGTTCATTTGTTATTTAGCATGTGTTTTGCTTATCTTTGACTATTAAAGACTAACGCTTGCACTCAGTCCGTGTCCTTAAGTATCACATTTTTTATATAAAATGCATAGAAATCGTGACACTTAATTAACGATTGAGGTAGTACAAATTTTTATTAATGTTTAATCAATATATTTTTACATCTAAATTGATAACATCGAGCATATAAAAAATCACAAGAGACTATATATACACAGTTCAAAGAATGCAAATTACTTATTGAATAAAATGGACAAACTGCCTTTCATTCATTTTATAACAAGATAAATTCATTAAATTTAAGATGTAATCTTATAGACAAATAACGAACAATGAAAGACATGTATAACACATTAAAAGAAAGCATCAATCAATGTCTCCTAGTCGTTCTCTTGTTATCTAATAAGAATATTGCGTCATGTTCTTTCTGCATAATCTCCTTCAAGTCCTTGGCCTTTGCAATCCAGAAATCTAGCTTGGACTTGCTCTTCTTCTTCGTCTCTGTTGTTTCATCATCTTTCAGATAAACCTCTTTGTTCACTTTCGCATACAATCTGTCGAAATCCGAAATATATCTCTTCAACTCTTCTTGTTTGTCCTTCAATCCAAGTACTACTTTCGGCAAGCTTGCAGCAAGATCTGTCGATATCGAGTTGATGATAGTTTGTCTTCTATGAGCGCGTGTAATGCACCTCAAGCTACGAGCACTGAACTTCTGTTCGATATCGACGACGGGAATTCCCTTTTTCACATCCTCAAGAATTTCCAGGCATTGTGTTTCTGCCGTCTCGGATGACTTGAGCAGCAAGTCAAACGAAAATCTGATATCTTCGTAACGAGACAGGATATCTTCCTCCTCAGGAATGTCTCTCCTTTTGGAATCGTATTCCGGACTGATGCAGACCACGTAATCGTTCAATACTTGCTTTCCGAGCAACGTAAACTTCCCCGTCGGACGAATCGGGAAATCCAAAGGCAAACAGTAATAGTTTTGACCGATCCTTTCACATGTAGACAAGTCGAGATCCGAAACAGACTTGTATTCCTTAGCAGGTTTTTTAACAGAATCAACCTCTTTATTAGCAGGGGTTTTAACAGAAACAGCCTCTTTATTAGCAGGGGTTTTAAAGGAATCGGCCTCTTTATTAGAAGGGGAATCGACGACGATGACCTCATACTCACGAAGCAGATCCGGATTGGATTTCAAGAGATGAGCGACGGCCTCATTGTTTTGGGTTCTGCAGCTGGTAAGGAAAAGAGAATAGTTTTTGTGAAAGTCGTCCTGACCTAGGAGATGTCCTCGAACGGAGTTGATGAAATTGACCGCCCGTAGAAGAGAATCGTCGCAATTTCCGGTCGTCTTCCTCCTCTTCTTATGCTTGTTGACGAAATCTTGGAATTCGACGAGTAGGTTTTGGTGATCTCCAAAAATCTTTACGATTTCCGATTTTAGGGTTGCGCAATCAACAATCTGTTTGAAATTTTCCATGACATTCTTAAGTTGAGTAAATAATTCGTCTTGGATTTCGGCTTGAACTTGATACACAAGGAGTGTAGCGTCCGCCTCCATCAGCTCGTCGTCTTGATCGCAATAATCGTGTGATCTCTTCATCGTCGTTGATTTGAGTTGTTTACTGTATGGAAGAATAATAAAGACGAACGAACGAACGAATGATTCAATCAGGGTTTGTTTTGTTTGTTCTCAGTCTCAGGAATTGAATTTATAGAAACAAACAGCCTATTAATTCTTTTCCTATTTCGATTTGGATTTTCATTCTTCTGACGTGCTCCCTAAGCTTTGTAAATGTTTATATTCATTCACAAATTATGTGGGCTTCACATAAAGCCCGTCGAATTGACTTTACTAATCGACGATCAATATCTTCGGAAAAAAAAATAAAAAAAATATTCATGTCTCATAGGAGCAAATATAATAATATTAATTTTAATTATTTCTTAATATTTTTCTTTGGTTGTGTCTGTCAGTCTGAAATCGAGAGGCTATATCGGACTTTTGCAAGAAACCAAAAACTCTGTAAAATTAGTTTTTTATTACATGACATGTATACTTCTTCTAGTCTGTCTTCTGTCTATCTACGTGGCATAGTTGTCTTCTACTGAACTTTAATCTTCCCCATTATTTTATTTTATTTTCCTTAAATAAATAAATTTTAAAAAAAAGGCAGTGAAAATTTAGATCCCAAAATTCTTTCTCTGACTCTCTGACCATGCAAATGGCTTCCACTCCTCGAACCGTAGAGGAGATCTTCAAGGATTTCAGTTCCAGACGAGCTGCCATCGTTCGTGCTTTGACTTACGGTATCCCCTTTTACTTTCTCTCTCTAATAAATTTTTTTAATTTACTTTCTTTGTGACGGTTATGTATTTATTTATTTTTTCAATTTAATTTATTGCAGATGTAGATGAATTCTATGGAGCTTGTGATCCAGGTAAATGTGTAGATGCGAATCCGAATTTTAGTTAATTCTACGGTTGTTTTCAAGCTGCGATTTTTATTTTTTTATTTAAGTTCCGAGATGAGAATTTGTTTGTGTCTTGAGAAACAGAGTGAAGTTAAATGCATATATCACTTTATTACAATATATACTTGTAGTTTAAGATCTAATTGAAGTAATTTACATGAATTTTCGGTATTCTGATATGGAATTTTGATTTTGTCTGTTTATGTATAGAAAGGGAGAATTTGTGTTTGTATGGACATTCAAATGAAACATGGGAAGTCAATCTTCCGGCTGAGGAAGTCCCACCTGAGCTTCCTGAGCCAGCACTTGGCATTAATTTCGCAAGAGACGGTATGGAGCGAAAAGATTGGATCACGCTCGTCGCCGTGCATAGTGATTCATGGTTGCTTTCTGTTGCTTTCTATCTCGGCGCTCAGCTGAACCGAAATGAAAGGTACATCATATTTGTTGCTTGGCTTCATTGTGCATACATGTGTCGTAGGTTTGTAGTGCTCAATGTCTTCAATGACACATTGCTAAGCTTGTTCTGACTGGAGTTCTTTAATGATTTCATATACTTAAGTTGCAGTTTGGTGTATCCGCGATAGTAATGGCTTGTTTCTTATGTTGACCTTAAATGGTTAGTTTGTGAATTGCATTGTTCATTTTGTTTATTTATTCTTCGTTTCTTTTGAAATTTTCCTTTCCTGAAGAGAGTTTATGATTACGCTGCTTCTTTTTTCTTTCCAAACTTCTACTGTTGCTTGTTTTGCATATTCCATATCTGACGAGTTACAAAGTTTTGTTACAAAGTATATTTTTCAGTTCCTGTTCGGTAAAGCTAAGATAGCAAGAGGGGCACATGCCCTCTCAAATCCAATTTTTTTGCTTGATTGGAAATTTCACGTTTCTCTATGCTTATTGCACACCGATCTTCAAAATTTGGTTGATTTTCCCATATGCTTATTGCACTATTTCATTCTTTTTCCCTATTTGCCAACTCTCATACTGTATCATATATGACATTTGCCCTTTTCCCTAATTGTGCGAACTCTCATACTGTATTATGGGATTTGCTCTGAAAATATCTTAGCACTTGTCCGAATTTTTGCAGGAAACGTCTTTTTAGTTTGATCAATGAGTCTTCGACAGTTTTTGAGGTTGTAACGGATAAGAAATCTGTGAAAGAGAAGCCCAGTGTAGCAGACAGTGGAAGCAAATCTAGAGGCAGTACAAAGGTTTTTCACAAAACAAACCCCTTTCTCTTTCTTTTTATTAATGTATTACATGTCATAGCCATTGACTAGCTTTCCTTGTTATCATATTCGGTAGAGATCAAATGATGGGCAAGTGAAAAGCAATCCTAAGCCGCCAGCTGAAGAGAATTACGAAGAGGAGGAAGAAGAAGACGACGAACATAGCGATACACTGTGTGGAAGTTGTGCTGGGAATTACAACCAAGACGAGTTTTGGATTTGTTGCGACATATGTGAAAGGTGGTTTCATGGGAAATGTGTGAAGATAACACCAGCAAAGGCTGAAAGCATCAAGCATTACAAATGTCCTTCTTGCAGCATGAAGAACAAACCCTAGAGAGGAAATATCAGATTAGTCACAGCATCTTCTTAGTGGCTGACCAAAAAAGTAGGGAGGAAGAAGATTATATACTCTGATCATTTTATATTTTAAGTTTGTTTCAAAGTTTATGTGATTGAATATTTGCCAGTCTGTCTGTCTGTCTGTCTGTTGGAATGTTTGTTTATAGCAGCAGATAGATGGATGGGGGTTTGAAGTTTGACCTTTTTACCCTGTTAAAATCTTTTTGCTTCGACTATGATTTGTATATTTTGTGTATGCAATTAATTATTAACCGAAAGTACATGAAAATAATATTTTGCATGGATAGTTTCGGTCTGTGTCCATTTAACTGCTATCGGGTTTTATTTATTTATTTTTCTTGGCTTGATCAAGTTCAAATTTGATATTCTCAAAAAAAAAAAGTTCAAATTAGATAAAGAACATATATGTAGGAATTGTTGTCCATAAATTCATAATGCACGATGTTGTCGAGGTACATAACTATGAAGGTCGAGAGATTCGTCTCAAGTTTATGAGTCTATGACGAAAAAAGATGTGTTGCATGTTATTGGTGCGAACTACCATGTTAGAAGAAAAAGTTATCATCAAAAGAGATCTAAATGAGTATCTGGACATAGATAGAGACGGACATGAAGAGCCATATGGAGACTACGGATGTTAGTAGAAGAAATAGAGAGGGAAAATTAATAGACTGGACTTACTTTTACGAAAAATCCATTTGTTGACCTCTCAAGCCCATATACTTAACCGGACAGAATCATTATAAGTTCGTGGGCCTCGTGGCTCCTTAAGTGGATAGGTAAGTTGAAAAAAACTTAAATGCATTTTTAAGATATGATAGTATTTTTTTATTTTTTAAATAATAATCAAAAGAATATAATCAAATATATAATCATTTAATGTAAGAAAATAACTATCGGTTAAGTAATATACGATCAGCCTTTAATAATGAATCTATACAAAATGATATCCGGATAAAATTAGGTCTAGTAATTTCCAGTTAATTAGCCAATATTTTATTCATGTTTCCATTAAGAGAAGAAGATCGACATGATAGTTATCTATAAGAGAGTTTTAAACTAAAATATATATAAAATAATCACAAAGCCCGCCTTAACTTGACTAAAATTTCAGCTTCAAAAAGAAAAAAAAAAAATATTAACTAAAATGACGACTTAAGTAGTCTAATTTTGACCCGTTAGGTAATTTATTACAAAGCAATAAAAACCTGTTGGATTACCATTAATTATCAATTCGTTCTAGTTCTACGCTGCTTATCAAAATTGCACCAAATTGTAAAAGCAGATGGTCAGAAATGTGCTCTCTTTTCTAGAAGATCAAATAGTTGATTCAATGTATATCTTTGAACAAAATTACTCATTCCGGTCCATTTAAGTGTGAAGTAAACGTAATAAAAGTGGTGATTTTTAAAAAATAATTAATGATAAAAAATATTACACTTCTATTATTTATTTATTATTTTAAATTTATACAATAATTAAGATACTATAATACAAATAGAATAATTTTATTTTTAATTATTAAAATTAATACAACAGTAAGATTAAAAAGAATAACTCACGTGTGCATAAATTTCTAAAGATAACATTTAAAGTAAACCAAAGCAATTACTTTACGCATGCAATACTTGTAGTGTACTCGTGTACTTATGCTTATATATCATTGGACATTTTTTTCCCCCGAACCGAACTCTTTTAAAAAACGTGCGTGGATTTTGTGGATTTAAGCTTCTTACGTTCTGTATTTGGAAATTATAAGTCAATGCCACAAAATTGTATTCTAAGCTAAAGTTTCATTATTTGTTCACCAACGATCAATGTCATTCAATTACACTCACCACTTTTACATTACAGAAAATGTAAGATGATTAGGAAACAACACCGTGTGTAAATGGAGTCCATTTGAATTTTCATTAAAGGTCCTAGCTAGTGTTATCTCTATATTTGAACTTTCTTTAATCAGTTTCAATATTGGTGGTAGTTAGCTAGGAATAGCAGTAGGGTCAAAATGGTGAGAGTGACGAGTGAAAGGGTAAATAAACCTAAAAACCATCGTTTTATTTTTAGTTAATGTTGAATGACTGCAAAAATGAATCATCGTATCACAATAGATGATGTTTTATATTTTATATTTATTCAAATAATATATATGTAATGAATATTATCGAACATGTCTATATAAATAAATAAATAAATACAAAATATCATCAAATCGTGGTATTGATAAAGTATAATTCATACTTTAACATGATTAATATATCCGTATTCTTGTTAAAGAGATTAGCTTTCAAGCTTTCGGATGGACAACGGGAGATCATCACTTTAATTATAGCGAAGGAACAATTTTAAGTTTTTAACATTAGACTAGAGTAAAGTATGATCATAATTGTAACTGTACTTAGAAAAAAAAATTAGTAGGAATTATGTTTCATAAACATATCTGTTATTAAATATTCCTTTAAAGGAAATAGGCCATGAACCTTAGCTTTTGAGCATCTGCACTTGATTTGAAAGTTCACAAGAACTGTGAATTGCTATTTTTAGGTAAACATTTCTCAGTTTTGCATGTGAATGAGAAAAGTCGTTGAAATATATAAATCATGTAGCAAAATATCTGGCAGATAAAAATCATGTGTTTCTTTTTGAAATAACAATATTGATAATCAATCTTTCCAAATTATATATAATTCCGTCTCAAAATAGATGCAAATTTTTACATATAAATTATATATAAAAATTTGCATTAATTTTATATATAAAAAATTACATTCGGAGATATTATATAGTATCGTGTATGTGTGACTATCTTGAGTGGAAATTTTAGCAATAGTTAGATATTGTTCAACGTGGTTGATCGTCGTCGACTTGGGTATTAATGCACGTGCTATAAATTAGCTTATAGTCCCAATCATATAGTTCAATTTCTTTCCTAAATTAAAAGAGGCAGCCAAGTGTATACTAGTTTAGTCCCAAGTATTTTTATCTCAAACGAAAACTAAAGTTCCATTTATTTATTATCATCATTCAACAGAGAGAGAGAAAAAAAAGAGGTACATCAAAACCATTTACACATCTTCCAGGTTTCAGAACATTATAATATATAGTTCCCTAAACTGAGTCCTGCAATACTTTACATATGCAAATTAAAAGCTGGTCTCGTCATTTTCGATATATAGTTCGTAACATTTCCCCATACATGAAAAACTGCTGCCAAACTATTTACGACATGTTGATGGAACATAAGATATTGAAATCCAGTACAATCAATAATTAAAACTCAACTACTCCATAGTAAAGGATCGATCGTCTCCAACATATATAGATATATACATGTGAGATCGATCGATAAATATGATTTACCATTAATGAAAATGTAATTAATTTAGGTAGATGTAACTTGTATAAAGTTTTAAAACCTTAAACTTATGTCCAGGGGAAAAAAAGTACCATGCAAATTACATATATCGGGAATTATATGTTTCCATTTCATTAATTATTGTTTAGTTGCTTTTAAGGATTCAACTTGAGCCTTGCCACTTGGACCCTTTGTCCTAATGTGAAGCCTATATTCAGCATAAGTCATCGGTTTATAAAGAGCTGGCATGTCCTCGGTCACAAGCTCCTCCAATGGCTTGATCAGAATATCGCTCTTTGGGTTATAGAAGAAAGCTAACGATACACGATCTTTGACTGAATTCACTATCACTCGATGTTCCACACTCTTGTAGACAGCATTGCTTAGTACCTACAAAACAAATAAAGGTCGAGTAATGTTAGATTATTATATCTAATTAACAGAGAAAGATCAATAAACCCATAAACTCATTTCATTTAGGGTTATAACTTTCTTATGAATACCGTATGTCTAAAAATATATCAAGGGTTTATTCTATAAAGATTAGCCATTTTAAACAAGAAAGAAATAGATATTTAATTTGTCTTCAAGTACTAGCTAGGAAATTACGGGATAAGGACCTGAATCTGATCTCCGAGATTGACGATAATAGCATTAGTCACAGGCTTTACGGTGACCCAATCATCGCCTCTACGGACTTGAAGTCCGGCGACGTTTTCATCGGGGAGGAGAAGGGTCATTCCACCAGGGTCGGAATGTGGCGAAAGGCCTAGTGTAAGGTCTGGCTGAGGGCATTTTGGGTAGAAGTTAACCCTTAAACAAGCACCAATGTCTTGTCCTCCAAAAGCATTTTGTAGATGATCCTCTTTAAGTCCTAGGTTTAAGGAGAACACCTTCAGTAGGCTTCCACAAAACTTCACAACTTCCTCACCATATTTTGCCGTCAATTCCCTGTAAAACCAAATAATTAAATATTAACAATTTCAATTTTAAATATTTAAATAAATGATTATCGGCTAATTATGGATCGATTCTTGACAGGCTCTGTTTCTTATTTTCTTTGTTTCATTCTTTAAATAGAAATCACTGATTTCGATTGAGATAATAAAAGAAACAGAAGATACCACATGGTCTTTTTCTAATACAGTCCTTCCTAGACTCCTAGTGGAAAAGTTTGGCATCGAACCATTGACCACATGCTAACATGCAACGGTGGAGGCTCAATTTACTCCCACGGTAAAATTAAAATAAAACTACTAATTAATGTATACTTAGTTGTAAAAAAAAAAATTATAATAATAAAAAAAAAATTTATACGATCATATAAATATATATTTATTTAAACTGCGATGTAGAGTAAAAAAAAAAGTCCTTGGAAGTGTTCCTTAAAAATTAGGACAAAGTATCACATGTTTTAAAGACCTAATTGTAAGATTATCTAGAAGGAATTTTTGGCGATCGCAATCAACTTTTTAACCTAAACATTTTAATTTGAAGATCAATATCAAACGCGTTCGTTCGTACAAATACAATAGTCATCTTCCTTCCATTCATCAGTCAACTTAAGTCCAATTTCAAAAGTGCTAACTAAGCAATTTATGTATTCTAAAGCCCGTCAAATCGTGGAGTATATACTCATATCCACTAAATAATAAAAATACAAAAAACACGTGACATATTATCCATTTTATAATTCAAATTATTCCGTTTGTCTTACCTTAAACAGGAAACCTTTATTTCAGAAACTGACGTTAGAACCCAGTCCACAAATAATTAAGCACGTGCAAAATATAATCAACACCTAAAACAATATTCTCTTGTTTATTTTTAAGTATCATGCGTTACGAATTAAAAAAATAATAAAAAATGCGTTACTCTTTTTTATAGTAATGTATAATTTTTATTTATTTTTTAAAAAAATTAAAAATAAATAAGAGAATATTATTAAACATTTATTTTTTCCTGGTACAATTAAATGAGTAATTCTAAATATTTTTACCAAAGAAAATCTTTAAAATGTTTTAATTACAATAATCGGAAGGAAAAATCAATCATACCTGCAAGACTCAGGGCGTGAAGGCCACTTGCTGGTCTTCCTCATAGAAACAGGCATGAAATTGAGAAAGAAGTAATCGCTCCAATCGAGAATCGCTCCTTTCTCGATCCCCAAGCGACTACCATACCCTTCATAAGTATCAGGCGCGTTGGCATATTCCTGCTTAACCTCGACCGGGAGCTTAAAGAAATCCCGCCACAATTCTCGAACGTCCTTCAAAAGATCATGGCTGATACCATGGTTGACGACTTGAAAGAATCCCCACTCGCGACACGCGTCAGAGATGCGACTGAGAGTGTCCGCACGAAGATTCGGGTCAGAATTAGCGGAGTTAACGAGGTGTTGTATGTCGATGACGGGTATGTCGTCGATCATGTTAGGGACAAGGGTTGATGTCGGCACATGATCGTCACGTGAGGTGATGTTAGGTCTATCGGAAGGTGGCTTTATGTAACGTTTGGGAATGGATTGAATTCCACTCTCGGCTAGAGATTGAACTCTAACAACAGGTTCAGGCCAATGGCTATGCAAGCAGCTCATTTTAGAGAATTAATTAGAGAGAATATAATTAATATTGTAAGAGAGAAGTGGGAATTAGTGGTGTGAGTGAGAGGTGTACATATAATGGATGGAATGGATGGAATGGATGGAATGGAAGTGTGTTTTGTGTTGTCTGCATGTGTCTGAATTTATTTCGGCGCCGTGATGCAATTGGGCTTTTGTCAATATAATTATCATAATTTATATTCAAAAAAGAAAAAAATATCATAATTCCCTGTTTTATAAACGATAATGTTTTGATAGAAATGGCCATGTATAAAAATATATAATGATGGTATTTTATCGAAAAAAATATTTTTTAAATTATATATAATATATTTTTTAATTGTGGAAAGTTTAGAAAAAAATTTCCACAAAAATTATTATCTATATATCGAAACATTTTAACAAAATTTAAGTATTGTTAAATGGAGATAGTAATATATAATTATATTAAAGAGGGCAAAACGTTTTAGTAGAAGGACAACTGTACTGTTGGTGTCTAATCATGGGGCAATGTTAATCGAAGTGTTATTAATTAATTATATATAATTGGAACCAGCAAGTACAATGCATGACTTGGCCGATATTTTTTTTCCTTCGAATATGACTTGGCGGATATATGTTATGTATGGGGTATGATGTCTAATGATTTTCGACAAATGTCGAAATAGGATTTGAGATTGCTTTAAAAATTCATTAAATGAGTGTAATTAAACCGTAATGTTATTTTTACGAAACTCTTCTGGTATATAAAATCTTACATTATAATTTAAGTGTCAATAATTATATCAACTGATCATATATATTTTTTTGAATTTATATAATTAATATTAATATCACACATAAATTATCATGGAGGATTGTGTATTACAAAATTTTATAGAATTAGAATTACTGAACCCTTACAACGTTAACAGTTGTACGAGCAAATTAATCTCTCTAAATAAAATTGTTTACAATTTGTAGCACTTCAGTATAAAACTATAAATTGTCATAAAAGGCTTTCAGATTATACTTGTAATTTGTAAATGCATTTTGGGCCTATTCACTTCATTAGCTTAATGATGTTCGGTATAGTGATTTATTATAGAGACTATCATAATATTCTCATTTTAACTTAAAAAGAAATATTTTGATTTTATTTATTTAATATTAAAGATAAAATTTAATTTTATTGAACAATATTATAAATTATAAGGAGTTTTTTTGATATTATTCGATCTGTTTTGATATTATCCTTACTATTAGATAAACAATCAAAATATTTATCTTTTAATATCACGTATCACGATATTACGAATTTCTTCCTATATTAAGTTTTTATTCCAATCATTTATTTTATCACATAACTCCAATCCTTCGTAAGAGTGTAGATCTTCTGGTGTAGAGCCGTTAAATCATCGTTCTTTATATTATGATATGTTTATTCATATTTATCAAGCATAAAATATCATAATTAATTACGTACGTTATATGCCAATCAATTATCTTACTCTTTTCATCTTAAATTAGATGCTAATATAAATATAATTTTTTATTCTAAATTAGATGTAAATTTTGACAAATTTAAGGAATATTAATTATGTTTTTTTATTATACTCTCACCAACTTCATCTTCATGTCCTCATGCACTCTCCCTCGCTAATTTCATCATCTTTATCTACGTGTTTTTCATGCAAATTTTTTAGTCTATACAATCATAATTATATCGAAAAATGAGTTTATAAACATATTTTCTTAATTTATTTGAAATCTCCCAAATTAACATTTAATTTGGGATAGAGAGAATATCATATAACTTCGATCCTTCATAGGAGTGTACATCTTCTCGTGTAAAGGTTTTAAATCATCTTCTTTATATTATGATATGTTTATTCATATTTATCCAGCATTAAATATCATAATTAATTACTTCTTTTCGAACATAATTAATTTTACTCATAAAGAGCCGAGTATATTGATGGATATTTAAGCTACACTCTGACTCCTACGATATAAAGATGTCCAGCTCCAAGTATATAAACATAACTTGATCTGGCAATTGTGTTTAAGAAAAAAAAAAACCTTGATCTGGCAAAAAACCTGTGAACTAAATCGGAGCCTTAATTATCTTCAAAAAAAATAAAAATTGGAGTCTTAATTAATGTATTTTGATGCAAACGGTTCAATCAGATATACATGTTTTGTTGGATAAATTT
Organism: Rutidosis leptorrhynchoides; assembly: GCF_046630445.1. Taxonomy (NCBI): domain Eukaryota; kingdom Viridiplantae; phylum Streptophyta; class Magnoliopsida; order Asterales; family Asteraceae; genus Rutidosis; species Rutidosis leptorrhynchoides. The sequence goes on along the minus strand of NW_027266479.1, from coordinate 67,531 downwards.
CTAATATAGTTCAGTCAATTATAGGTTGATTGGAATTTTCGATGGATTCCGTGTTCGAATGTTTCGGAACTAGGTGATAATGCGTTGCTCTTCATTCGTAGATGAAGATTAAATATTTTTATTATTAATTTGGGTCCAAATTGAATGAAAAATTATGTTGAGAAGTTTAAACATTTTGTTAGGATAATAAATATTTTATCTATTATCCCACATTTCCGATTTACACAATAATAGTTGTGTTTTTATATAGATTTCCAATATAATGGGTCAAATTTGCATGTGTGGATGAAGTCTACAAATGTCCATATGCACCCATATATGCTGATAGATTGTGTTTTTGGCCTTGGCCCAATTCGATTTGAGTTGGGCTTTGACGCAGATCGACTTGGCTTATGTTTTTGCCTATTGGTCGAAACATGTTTGGCCTTCGGCCCATTTACGGCGCACAACCTTAAATTTGGGCAGGTTTAATAAAACTGTTTGATTAGGCTTGTTTGAACCGATTAGAATTGACCTTCCCGCTTGTAATTTGAATTTTGACATGCGCAAGTCTAGAGATTACTCCATCCGTCTCAAAATACATGATGTTTTGATTAAAGTGACATAGTGTAATTAAGTAAATATAATGGGGATATTTTGTCAAAGTAAATGTTTCTTAGATTATGCATGATGTTTTGCTCAATTTGTGAAAGCATAAGTAATATTTTTTTGACAAAAATATCCTCATTACACTATATTAATTATACCATGCCACATCAACCACAACATCATGTATTTTGAAACGGATGTAGTATATGATAAGGTAAGTATTGACTTTCCTATGAATGTTTTGCTTTGTGTGTACTCAAAGTTAGAGAATCCTTTTAGGAATCATCTATCTTTTTAGCTATAAATACTGGACAAACCCTTCATAATTTTCTACACCGAAAATCAGAATTTTATATTAGTGAGTTATTGCATCCATTCTGTCTGCGTCTACATATATACTCTAGAGAGTTTAGATTTAGTAAGTTTCACTCAAATTACAATTCAATTTTTTCTAATTATCTTAGTTTGTTCGGTTGTAGCCTGAAAAGTTGTACGTCATCTAATCGAAACACAGTACGGGTGGCGTAACATGCTTTAAGTTAAGCAATCCAATCGTGTCTTCGGAGAGTTTGCATAAATCTTTCTTCCTTAAAGCTTATTTCGATTTATTATATGCATGTTTATATGTTGTTTAAATCGATTTACTCATGTATTCATATGCATATTTATTTTTAATTATCGATTCAATTATTATTATTTTTATGATCAGTAAAATTCAATTGAATATATTTAGAAAAAAAAAATTATTGTGTTTTTATTATTGCAATTCGTAAAATATTTCTAACATGGTTTAGATTAAGGTCCCTCATTTTCTTTTTCTTTTTTTCTTACAAAATACATGTTATATACACTTAAATATAGTAGGTTTTAAACCATATGAGCAATAATCATTTGTTTGTTCGTTTTTCATCAATTAACATTCATTGCAGCTGAAAGCTTTGCATCTCAAATGCAGCTGACCTCAAAGCTTCTATCTTTACAACCGTCTCGGTCAGTCATAAAATGGGCGAGATTTTATCCTAATTCTCTCAAACTAAATGTAGATGGTGCTTTGTTTACTAATGGGATGATGAGCATTGGGGCTATTATTCGGGATGATAATGGAAGAGTGCTATGCGCGAAATCCCAATTGGTTAAAAGTCATTCATTAACCGTTGATCGCAATAACAATCCAACTGAAGGAACTTTAATCAAACCAAACCGTTCGATCCTAGATCATGGTTCACAGTTATTTATCTAAAGTAAAAAGGAAATAATCATAATAGATACTATTTCCGTCTCAAAATACATGTAAATTTTTATATGTAAAAATATATTTATTTTGAGACAGAGATAATATTATATTATAAACATGAAATAACTTAAAAAGAAACTATTTCAAGAATATAATTTTTATTATTGTCAATGGATATATTTAGAAGTTTATTTTTTAGATAATGTCTCATTAAACCAGAGATTGATTTCTAAGACACAGAGTTGTTGGTAGAACTCTGAGCTCCCAATGCTCGAAAAACTCAAGATCCGATCGAGAACAAACGGAAATAGAAAACACACAACAACACATGCACAAATTGCAGAAAAATCTAAAAGTTAAGAATAGATAATCACTAGACAAAAATCATGATCATAGTCATATCCCATAGTGTTTCGATTTTGAATCGATCCTAATTACTAAACTAAGGCTTGATGTAGGTATCTAAGATGTTTTGGACCTAGAAATCTAATTTGGGTGATCGAAAATCTAAGGTTCACTCAACCAATGTAACCATAGCTTTTGAAACTGAGAAAATAAATGAAAATGGCGATTTCAATACTTCATACCATTCTGAATTTGAAAGACGATTACAAACCTTTATATAGGCGTCCAAAGTTTAAACCTAAGCTGACATGAAAATTGCAAAATGAAATTACAAGCTGGATTTTAACAAAACCAAAGAAAAGCAAAACCAAAAATCCAAAACTCGAAATGGTTTAATTTTTGCACGATCTCTTTTTTTTCGAACTTTCTACTAATCCTTGCTTACTATTCACTTTAGGATAATCCACGTTGCATTTATGAGCTGATAAAACTGTAACAGAAGTAGAAATTACAGCTTTGATCATCTTCTCCAAAAACTCAGAATCGCCATTAACGTTGAGTTTTTGCTTAACTCTTCATTCAAGCTTGATCAAGTGCATTGTAGCATTCATACTTCTTTACTAAACTACTATGAACTTGAACGAAACTTAACTTGATTAAAAACAAATTTTTAACTTAACTTTGATTGAAACTTGGCAAAACTGGAAAAACAGAGCAAACCCACAAACTAAATCTTCATACAAGCTTTAGAACTCCAAGTTTAACATTCAAAAAGCTTCAATGACTCATTCTTAACTATTTTGAATCAAAAATTCCAGCTGCAACAACTTCTAATGAAAAATCCCAATTCCAATTCATAGTTTCCAACTCGAGCACATATTGTGGATTCCAGATCATATCAGATTAATTAAAGCTTACAAATTATTTCATAATGGTCAAGTGAAGCTACCCACATTACCAATTTAATCTAATCTTATTTAAATAACTGAACTGGAAATTTAAAACATGAACAGTTCCCAAGAACCCTAGAAAATAGGAACTTTTGATAGAGAGAATCTTACGTCAAGTCAACGGTATGTCGGGAAATTTAAAACAAGAATAGTAACCAAGAACCCTAGAAAAGATGAACTTTTGCTAGAGAGAATCTTACGTCAATTCAACGGTATGTCGTGATCCCGAGACTACCTTGAGTTCGTTGTATGGTCGTCCAACCTTCGCCAAATCGTGCTCCGACCGATGGGAAGTCATCTTTTTTTCTTCAGACTGACTCTTGATATTTACAGAAGTTGCACCAAGATTCTTGAAGTTTTGACGATGTGCACCATCATTCTTTCTACATAAATCATATTCTTCTTCTCTGCTCGACTTAATTTTCAATGCATTGTTTTGATCGTTTCTTCTTCAAAACCTTCATTAGCAACTTTAAGATTACCTTCTAAATCAAATTGGTTGAAACAAGTTTTTTCTTTTTAACTTTTTTTCTTCTTCAAATTATACTCTTCTTCTTCGAGTCACCATTATTTTTAACTTTCTTTTTTTCCTTTTTTGCTGGAGCCAATATTCTTTCATTGATTTTAAATTTTGTGAGACAATCTATCCCAACAAAAAGTATCCAACGAGCTCTAAGTTTAATAGATAGTTTAATCGAAAGGTAGTCTATATATATATATAAAGGTAGTCTTTATTGTATTGGCCAAAAGCAAGATTACTCTGATAAGTATTTGGATCGAAATATTTCATACAACACCAACTAGATACGCATACAATGCACAACATAGTAATACATATCTAATACATGTTCAAGTAGCGATTACTTTTCTATTACTTATGCAAGCAGTTCATCATGCGCTTTGTAATATTTTACACAAAAAGTGACAATTCTTGATAAACGAAGTATACAAATGACATATATATATATTTACAAATATTTCCCTTTGAATTATGTAGAACTACAAATCAAGAAATGGTGATGAAACTAGTTACAAGGATGGCACTTTTAATTACTTCCTTCAAATCTTTTCGATCTTCTTCACCATTAGATTTTAATAATGAAATTGAGATCCATCGTTTTGAAGTAGACGTTACTTCCTAGGTGACGGAATACACTTTTAATTACTTCCTTAAAATCTTTTCGATCTTCTTCACCATTGATCCATCGTTTTGAAGTAGACGTTACTTCCTAGGTCACGGAAGAGAGGACGGTCTTGAAATGTGAAGAAAAATAAGCGCAAATCCTACACTCGTCGAGTTGATCAATCGGAGGTGTCCGAAATATTAATTTTGTCCCCTGCAAAAGTAAATAATTACAAAATTCTCAGATGTATACAAAAGAGAGAAAAAGAAAACGAAGAACTTGAATATAAAATCCCGTAAATGTATATGGAATCCGATTTTCATAAAATATGTAAGGTCAAATAAATTTCTATCATAATTCTTTTTTGAAAATACTTAATCTTGCATTTGAGCAAAATATGTGACATGTATTTTCTTCATTTTGATAAAGTTTATTGAATACACATAAATATAAGTATGGAAGTAGAATAACTTTATTCAGTTCCTTAGATACCTATAATGTGTGTATATATATATATATATATATATAGAATTTAACATTCCGAACTATGGACGCTGAGTAAAACAAAGGCCTTCCACGTAAGAAAAGATGAACAAACCCTTCAAATCATGGCATGGCCATATATTGAAAAGCTTCGACTTGAAATCAAAATCCAAAATCTAAAGGAGTGGTCGAATTTACAAGTCATAGTGTGTGAATCCTCTAACACTAAGACATGGTTGACGATTAGTATGCCGATCAGACATAGCCGAACAAGTGTCTACATCGACTTAGGAACAATATCTATGATTTGGTTTGAAAATAATTTTATTTATTTAAAAAATATATAACTTGAATTGTATATCTAGCAATCTTATTTTATGATTTTAATGTGCAAACCTTGGTTTCTTCGGATGTTGCATCCACACTTCTAAGTCACTGTCAGAGATTTTGTTTTTTTATTCGATAGAAGGTAAATTTATTAATTAATTAAAACATGATCAAGTTTGAAAATGTAAACTATCCACGATCTATGTAACATCATAAAGGAAGGAAAAAAGAACGTTGGATGATCGATTATATAATGTGATCGGTTTCCGTTCTGTTACACTCTGTTCGGATTATGTGAAAGAACCCCCATCAAGGAAAAAGAAAAAAAAATGGGTGACAGCTAGCCATGGATGCCGGAGGTATATAGAAATAGCATCGCTTTGAGAGGACAAAGAGACACGTTTTATTCGTGGCTATGATGTGGCAAATGACCATCCCTCATGTTGTTATAAACCACGTGGTTACTTAACATCACGTTAACCGTACTCACATCATCAAAGTTAACATCAAAGACCTTTTTACGAGACATAGTTCAAGAAGGGGGATCAAGTGATGTTATAAGATGAAGTTTAGGGAGCTAATTGGTAACCAGCATGAGTTTAATATCATGAATTTCACTATCCAAAAGTTAGACAAAAAACTAATTAATCTGATTCTAATCAGGACATGTTGGCCTAATAGTTATATCGGGTGAGATATCATCCTGTAGGTCATGAGGTCGATCATCTATGGATGTGCGAGATGACTACCCCCTTTGTGTAGTCCAAAACCAATAAAAAACTTAATCTAATTCTAATTAATTTGATAAAAAAAAAATTTATATACATGATTTAGAAATTAGAATATCTATTGATCTGATTTTATATGTGGTTATGATTGAAAGGTCAAATAATCTAGAAAAAAGATTATGATTTCATTGGGACCATTGATGCATGTAAAGGGAAAAAAAACCATAGTACCTAAAACTCACTACTACATCTACTAATATTACTAGTTTGTAAAAATGATTAAGGTTGTCGAGGTAGATGTAGAATTAGCTTGGATCGGATTGCAAACACCTCTAATAGAAACTTTTTTTTTTGTGGGAGTACATATGTGATCCACATATCTATAACGTGAGGGTTGTGTTACGATGATGATATGGATTCATCAAGATGCATTCTTAGATCTATCATCAAAAGGAGCAACGAACATCATATCTTCATCAATGGGATCAAGTATTTATCAACATAAGTATGATCACTAGAACTGTTTTTCCTCAAAAGTTTAGAGATCAATGAAGTATGACAAAAAATAAAATTCATCGAAGGAAATACCACATGATCCGGTACATCGTCAATCTGATAGAAGTCGGAAGATTTAAAAGAAGATCTTGTATTCCATTCTTCTGATGCTCCCCAGTTAAAATCTTTGAGTCTCGTATACCATGACATATCTACATGTTAACATTTGCGGCAAACAGTTCTCGTTTTTCGATCTGAAACAAAATTTAGAACGAGTTATCTTATCTGAAAAGATGTAGATCTGATATGTAAAGGATATAGGGCGGCTACCTCGCTTATTTTTCATAAGACTATTTATAGTGTCTAACCCATTAGGGTTATTTAGACTAAGGTCTAATTAAAATATGGATTTAGGCTTTTTTAGCTTCATTTATTTTTTAATATGGTACGCCGACATTTAAAATGGGACCATGATGATTCTAAGATATAGATTTGGACTTTAGGTATTTGTCATGTTGGTCTTTCTCAAAAAATGACACGAGGAAAATAAAACTCCATGTAACCCTTTTACTAGTTAACGTCAGTTAACAATATTGTAACAAACGCTGTCTCTAGCTCTAATTCCTCCACCTTCGTCATGTCTATACCCGACTATCCCCCATCACCAGAATACCAATACATCTTATAAATTCTCATCGACGGCCTCAAAGCCAGCACCGGACCCAGTCAATAACGTGGCCACCAGAACCAATCGATGAAGACAACGATACATCAAACCTAATTCTTGTCCAAGTCAAAGTCGACCACTCTATTTTCTCGCTTTATATTGTTCTTACTATGCTATGTATATTCTTTTATTGTGAGTTTAAGAGAGTACTTATGTATTATCTCTGGCTAGATCTACGGATTTGAGTTCAAATTTTCAAAAACATGTACGTATCGAATTTCACAATACACAAGTAACCACAATACCCAGACAAACGAATCCAGTAATTAGCACACATCAATCTTAGATAATCAACAAATTCCAAAGTAATTTATAATTCTCAAACTCCCTCCATTCCATTTTGTTTGTCCAAAAATACGTTTTTAAATATCTCTATGTATTTGTTCATTTATATAAAAGCAACATAAAATTTTACTAAACTATCCTAGATGCTACACTTTCTAATGCCACTAAAATATTATAATAGAAGAAATTATTAAGTGTGTTATAGGGATAATTTAGTCAAAATATATATAGTCAATCATTTTTTTAATTTGTGTGAAAACATGATTTTGGACAAACAAAGTGGAGTGGAGGGAATAGTATATGTTCGCATTAAGTTTTTATTTATACATTTGTTAAAATTAGAAAGATTTTAAAAGAGTTCGTGCAAGAATAATTTATAAATAATTTTATTTCAAATACGTTATATGAGATTGTTATTAATTTTTTTTTTTTAACTAGTTCAGAATTTTATTAACCAAAAAGTATACAACCTTATACTATCAAAACCTCAGTGCAACTGCTGCACTCACTGCCATATCTATCCAATTGTTGTATCTATTTCCATTCCTAGACATCAAAGAAAGTAAACAATATTCTTAACAGCAGCAGTAACTTGAATGATTACATCTCTCTCCTCTAAAAATCACCATGTTTCTTTCCTGCCATATGAAGTAAATTATGGCAAGAAACGTCCATCTTCTTATATTCGCCAAAGCCGACTTCCCTGTAGCTCTCACCGCCAACAACCCAACCTCTCTATTCCATCAGTGAGGCGATCGGAAAATATTCCCCCTGGGCATGATATCATTCCAGACTATCACAGAGAAGACACATTCAAAAAATAAATGACTCACAGTCTCATTCTTCAAATTACAAAATGGGCATAGACTAGAATCACAAATACCCCATCGTTATTAGGTTTTACGAAACAAAATAGACGACTCATATAATATTATCATTTTCATGGAAACACCTTTTTGATACTACGTATATTTCTCGATATTTCTTTAACAAAAAGAGAATTGACTATCAATCATAAGAAATTTCAATTTATTACGAGAGTTAGCTTGTGTAGATTTTATATATAGATTGTTTTAAATCTTTATTGATTTTATTTTTTATTGCAAATAAATTTTACTTAGCATGTAATTGGAACTCAAATCTTATCCACTTAAAAGAGGAAGGTAATGAGTTTATATATAGATTTTTCACCCATCCACGAAGTAGAAGGTGAGTGTTGCGAAGTAGATGTGAAGCCTACCATCGTATTCATTGTGAGTGAATCGTTCATATTCAATTATGGGTCACAAAGTGATAAGTACTCAATAAGTGATATCAACTTAACACTTGTCTAAATCAGATGAGCGATCAACAAGCATCTTGTACATATAAATAGAGAATCTCTTGCCAATTGACAGATTGCACAAACGAATTGAGGTTAGCCATTAGAGTATGAAAGAGCTTCGAGTTTTTCTCTCAAATAGTGGCTCACACTTTGTTGGTTACAGCTACGCCATTGAGAAAAATCTCATTTGAGTATTGATCTAGCCATGCAACACTTCAAGGTTAGTGGTTTTGTGAGAAACTTTATGATAATCGAGTGGTAGTTACTCGGTAGAGAGATAAGTTAGAGTAGAATCCTATAAGTTAATTGTTAGGTTTTGAGGGGGAGAAGTTTTCTAGATAGATCGTACTCAAGGAAAAAGTAACTACTCATCCTTAGAGGAGTGATGGATCTGCATCTAACATCTTCATAGATTTGTTGAAGAACAAGAGTGAAGTCTCAGCCTTGAATAGAGCGTGTCAATAAGGTTTCGTAAGTTAACTCAACCTCCTAGGTTTAGTTATCTCGTTGAAGTAGTTGATCTTTCTATGAGTTTAGAATAGATAGCAAACAACGATATCAAAAATGTTTATCCTCACTATCTTCACAAAATTCTCTTTGATAGTAAAATGTGTAAGTATGCGAGAGCACAATTGTAGTGAATTGAATCGTGGGTACTTATTTTCGTATACATCCTTTGATATATAAGTTTCTATTACTGGAGTATTGATTAGTCTCTCTTATTCAATTTTAACATTTTATTTGTTAAAAAAAAAATAAACCCTCAAAGTATAAGAAAAATAAAGGAGAGTTTCGTCTGTTGTTAAGTTTGAAGTTGTTGTTCTTATTGAGTACATGAAAATGTAAGGACCATGTAACTCCAATTGATATCAGAGCATGCCTCGAGACGTATTTCGGTGACATCACCATGATCCCGATCTCATGGATGGAGGAAGAATCATGTGTATATCTATGAAAATGGGAGCTTATCTCGTAAAAAAATATTATAAGGAGAAGTACGTGTCGATGGATGGATCAACTACATCAAAGAGTACTATCAAACGGTACCGAATCAAATAGTTGAGATCATGAGAAGATTGTAAAGTGATTGAAGGATGATTTTATTGATTATCATACTGTTGTGTACAAGTGTATATTTATACAAGGAATATTAAAATTCCTAATCCTAATAGGAATATAATTCTATAGGTAAAGGAATAGAGTTCTAAAAAACTTATGTATTACAAGTTGAATAGGAGACAATATAATTATATGTATTATCCCCCGCAAGATGAATGTTCCGAACATTCAGATTGGACAATAAAGAGTGAAACGGAGCCTGACCCAATGCCTTGGTAAACAAGTCAGCGAGTTGAGATTGAGACGGAATGTGATGAAGGGAGATAAGGCCGAATTGAATCTTCTCTCGTGTGAATCTATCAAGACAAATTCGAGTCTTGATCAGGTGACTTTGATGGAAAGATATGAATCCATGAAGATAAATTTGAACTTTGACAACATGAAAATGATTGATATGAGTGAGGAGAGAACTAAATCTCCATATGAAGTTGAGAAACATGAAGAGACTATATATTATTCTCTTATGTCGATTGACTTTGACATCTTTAAGGATGCCAAGAATGATGATGAACCATAATTATTACATCACAAATCTAAACTCATGCAAACTTATGCATACAAGTTTAGGGGATTTGAAGACAACTCTCCAAAGGAATTGAAAATTGGAAGACCTCTTATGAAAAAAGAAGCCACGATTGATTGAGTCAACTCTCCAAAAAGAGTTGATTGGGGAATGTTAGGATCGATATTAGGCTGATACCATGTAAAGTGATTGAAGGATGATTTTATTGATTATCATACTGTTGTGTACAAGTGTATATTTATACAAGGAATATTAAGATTCCTAATCCTAATAGAAATATAATTATGTAGATAAAAGAATAAAATTCTAAAAGATTTATGTATTACAAGTTGAATAGGAGACAATATAATTATACGTATTAAAGACACTTACGTATAACAAGTCATGTAATGATAATAGCATTAGTAAAAAGCCGGAAAACGATCATCTGCCGTAAATGTTCGAAATTCAAATCTCTAAAGATTTATGACATATGGTACTTTGACAGCGGTTGTCCCATACAAATGATGATTGAAAAACAAAACCTAAAACATATAAAATAAAAAGATGTTGCATCTGTCACATTTGGAGATGAAAACACAAAGAAGAGAGTCATTTGAAAAAAATAATACACTTATTTAATTTAAATGAAAAATGTGAGTTAAGCAATGTTTTAGTACTTGTGTAAGGTTTTTACTTTATATAGAAGGAAAAAAAAAACCACTCGAAAGCTCATTTATTCAAAATGCTCAAAGATGCTTGTAGATAAAACACTAATTTCAGTATATTAGTGCATGAGGATAAAATGTTTATTTTGACTGAAGCCGGATTAGGAAAACAAAGTAATGTTCTTTTATTTTTTAAGGAAAAAAGAAAGAAAGAAATATTCTATTCTTTTGATTATTTTATTTCATTTTTCTTTATTTTCTCTTATTAAAAATGAGGGTATATATTATTCTTTTCATGTGACAATTAATTAGAAGATAAGATGTTGTTCAACTAGCTAAAGATATTCTCACTGTCTAGTAAATGTACGGAATAATTACATACTTATATATTATAAAACTAACGAGAGCTTCACCATCAAAAAGCTTATGAGAGCCTCCGTAGTTAATATGACAAAATAACATTTGCGCAAAAAACCTCTTTTCATACTATCACATAGACTTAATTGTTATATAATTTTTATTTTTATCTGTCCCTTCTAGGTAGATTATACATTATAGATAATAGTAAGATAAAGATTAAAGACTTTTTGAATTATTTCTGTCAAACATTTTAAATTATGACCGTAACTGCATGAGATGAGACATATACAATTGGCTAATATTATCAAAAAAAATAAAAAATTAAAAGACTACTTTTTTTCTTCTTGCAAGACTCTCAACTCCATTACCTTGCATTCATACTATATTAATTTTCAAATGTGTATTATATAGAAAAGGATAATCCAAAGGAACAATTAAGTGAAAGTAAAACTGAAAGCATCATACAACCCAAATTAAGAAAAGTAACAACGTGCACTACTAGCAGTTTCTAAAATAGTCTAGATTGTAATTTTTAGGTTTACTTTTTAGTTCAATTGCTAGCTCATTAGGGTTTACGTATGTCTATATTATTTAAGAATCAGTAAATGAACTTTTGGTAGCAGTAGATAAGATTTTGCTTAAACAGGACATTTTAGACTTTAGTCTATATCATGCCATATTTAGAAACGTTACTCTAATTGACTGCATACAATTAATAGCTAGAAAGCGTCCATCATTATATCATGAATTGATGATTGATTGATAATAAGAGCTACACATTATCAAAAAGATAATATAAGAACTACACCAAGTTTTTTTATCAAAAAAAAGAAAAAGTTTTTTGTCTTTAAGAAAGGAACGTACAAGTTAGAAGGCCGACATAAAACATGTAAATTTTTTATTGTTGTATACATCGAACTAAACTCTCTATTTAATTTCTTTAGGCACAACTAAATCTTTGCAAATCCGCTTAATGGTCAATGATTAGTTGTATTCAAATTCCTATTGGACGCATAAGAGGAGAATAAAGCAAGATACTAAATTTATGGAAGTCAGTCAATTAAACATACATCTATATATGAAAAAAAAAATAGAAAGACTATTTTTCTTGTTTGAAGATCAGATCCCAATATGGATGGAGTTTTGCGTCGTTTGAGAAACATTTCTAGAAATTAAAAAATTCATATCGCTCTCTTAATTGTGTTGCATGCATATTAAGCGAATTCTTGATTTATTAATTTAGCGGATCCATCTTAGTTCGAATTAGTTGTATTAAGTCGATGATTGTTTATCTTCATTATTATAATTTCATGTATTATGCTTGTTTATCGAATGAATGGAAAACAATTCTATTATAAAAAAAAATGTCGATGATCTGAAGACAATTATAATAGATACTATAGAGTCACATGAAGCCTAATTACAAACTCTAAATGCTCCACGGAATTAGTTTCCTAATTTAAAAAATTCTTAATTCAGTGGTTATAATTTATATTAATGTTTTCACATATATATATATTATAGTTATTATTAAATTTAAAATTATATATGAAAATCGGGCCAGAAGATGGCCAGAAAATCCGACAACAATTACAAATTACTAAAGACTATTGAGTGACAATGTCAATTTATCACAATATATTAACTTCACACTTCACGAATTTATCATAATTAATTCAGAAGATGTACGTGTATCAACTAATCACGGATTAAAATATCGCATAAATTATTTAAAATGAGTGTTTAAAATATAACATATTCTTGATATTTAATTTGAAATTATCGAACTTAAACGATATGACGTTGAGAAATAATTATAGAGTCTAAATTCTGAGCATGCGTCTTTGTTGGGTGTCGACCAATTTGAAGGATGAAAACAAATAAACTCCAACAGAGGCGCACATGACAGCAAAGTCCAAAGACGAAAGTTTGGCCTACATAACTTGAAAATCACCAAACTTCCAGTCGTTATTAAAATCAATTTTTTTATTTTATCACGTGCCAAACATGCCCAATTCGTTATGAATTTTGGTAGAGAAAAATAAAATATCGAAGTGTTTTCTACACTCAATAAGTATCTAAGAATTTGTATGTACATATATATGGAAGTATTACAAATATTTAAGAAATGACTTTTAATAAAGTCACGCTATCCAATTCTAACAATAATACTCCATAGTCCATATATATAGTGCATAGTCCGTGAAATGTATATAGTTAAGTTTTGACAGCCACAATTTGCCAAGACCATTAGGAGTACGCGTGTAGTTCAACACCTCCCTCCTTAATTCGACCTAATCGAATGAAAAAAAAAATTATGGACAATATCCAACCGTGTTTTATCTCGTCATCAACCAGCTTATGATATTGAAAAAAAAACTCATGATCATCCTTAATTAGAATGACAGAGTTCATGGAATCAATAATTAAGAATAATGTTATTAATAACATTTTTTTAAATATTACTACTCGTCCGTATATATATAAATATATGATGTTTTGTATTTTGATATGGAAGGAGTAATTTTATCGGGAGTCTGTGGTTAATCTCTCTTGCAACAAGTTTTCTCCACCTATCATGCATATATATGCTTTTTTATATACATAAAAAGTATTACATGAAAGAAACTAAGAAAAAGAGACGAACAAAAGGACATTAAGCCCTTATAAAACTGATTCCGGCCATGTCTGCTAGAACTGTAGACCAAGTATCCATGGAAGGTGAATTCCAAACTCTCCAATCCATACGAGTTATGCTCCCTTTCTAAGCAAGTAGATAAACAAGTCGATTTCATTCTCACAGTGTATGGCCAAGTGAGACATTCCAATCACGACTTAATAGCATCCAAATATCACAAATAACAATTGCACAAAAAGACTCTTCCAATCACGAAAATCATGCATATATATATATATATGTGTGTGTGACATCTCATTAACTATAAATTAATAGTACAACATATTTAACATCGCACCCAACACGATCAAAACATGTAAACTCTCGTTATAATCACGACTACCATATATATATGGATCGTTTTTTCATCAGGCTCAGTTGCTCGGAGATTACAGAAGTCGCAGCTATAATCTTTCCTCTGATAATATATGCAGGTCGACCCGATTTTTTTATGATTATTATTACGTAGATATTATAATTGTGCAGATTGAACTACTTGAATCCCTCACTTCAAGGATAAATGAGAGGTAGTCCTTAATTGGGCCAAGCTCTCGATCCGATATTAATTGATACTCCTTCCATCTCAAATTAGATGTTAATATTTATTATTTCACACAAACAAAAAAACCACAACATAAGTTCATTTTCCAACATAATTATGATCGTAGAGATTTAAAATCCCTCAAAATTAGAACTAATAACCAAATGTATGAAGAGAATGCATGAGATGGCCCAATGACTCTCGGCCCATTGGTTATCTCAGCCAAATTCTCAGTCTCTTTCTATCAGAACAAATACAAGTCAAACTCTATTGTTTGTAATATTATCTCAGTACAGTTTTATAGTTTATCACTTCATAGTTATTGTAATTGTACAAACAACTATCTCAATACTGTATAAATTGAGAAGTTGAGCTTATGAATAATACAATTCATTCTAGCCTATACGATTCTCTACATGGTATTAGAGCTACTCGACTAATCGTCATTTTTTTTCCAATCACACAGCCAGCCACCATGGTTGACGTAACCAATGTAAGTTCCACATCTTCCGCCCAGTCCACCACCAACATCATCACCGTCAATCCAACAACCCAAGCCCCTCTCAAACTCCGACTCAGATAACTATATGTCGTGGAATTTTCAATTTCTCAACATCTTTTCATAGGCTATAACCTGCTCGGGTTCCTTGACGGCACCACACCTCAGCCTGCTGCCAACGATCCTCAGCCTGCTGCCACTATCGTTGCCGGCTCAGAAACCATTCCTAACCCAGCGCATGCACTCTGGACTCGTCAAGATCGTCTCATCCTAAGTGCAATCACAGGTGCTCTCACTCTTACCATCATCCTATTCATAGCCACTTATACCACTTCTAAGGAAGCCTGGGACAAATTGGCAAACATATATGCTCATATATCTCGTGCTAGAATTAAGCAGGTCAAAGCATAGCTAAAGAAAGTTACCAAAACTGCATCTATCACAGAATATATGCGAGCAATTAAGATCAACACAGACCACTTAGTTCAACTAAAGTCCCCCATGGATCCAGAAGACATGACAGACAAAGTTCTTGAAGGTCTCGATGAATCTTACAGTGAAGTCAAAAATCAGGTCAATGTTAGACCAACGCCGATCTCATTTGATGAACTCCTCGAGAAGCTAATCCTTGCTGAAATAGAACTGCCACCCACACCACCTGCTTATTATCCTGCATCTACCAATTATGCCAATCGCTCAAATGGTGAGAATACAAACTCTACCCATAATAACTATTGGCGTTCGCAGGGCTCATAAAATTTGTCTCAGCGAGTTCCATATAACCAGACTTCTCAACCTGCTTGGACCGCTGCCACACCTGCACAATAAAATTGGCGTCCTGGCCATAACCAGCAGACATAGCAGCAAACTAGAAATCCCAATGGCCCACGGGCTTACCTCGACAAGTGTCAAATCTGTAGTGTCCAAGGACACAGTGCTACACGATGCCCTACCTATCGAATTGTTCCTCATACCAGCGAACAAACTGCCTCCTACCAGCCGTTCGCCAACTTTGCTACAACCGTGGCACCTACTATGAATGCCACTCCCTAACTCCTCGACACTGGTGCTACTCAGCATGTTACGACAGACTTGAACAACCTGTCAATGCACAATCCATACACAGGTTCAGGCGACATTATCATAGGTGATGGTACAGATTTGTCTATAAGCCACACTGGCAGCACATCTTTTGATACTAATAGCAGAAAAATAACACTAGACAATGTTTTATGTGTTCCACAAATGAAGAAAAACTCAATGTTTGTATATCAACTTTGTGCTACAAATAATGTTTCAATCAAATTCTCACCTTTTTTATTTTCTGTGAAGGATCTTTTGACGGAAACTCCAATTCTCAGAGGCGTGCCTAGGAACGGAGTCTATGAGTGGCCAGAGTCAGTCCCCATTAGTGTGTTTCCAGCGTCAGTCCCTCCAATTAATTGGCATGCTAGGTTAGGTCATCCCGTAAAACCAATTGTAAAGGAAATTCTTTCTCAATTTCACATTAAATCAGAGTCTACTTCGTTAGATGAATGCAATGAGTATTGTAATTCATGTCTTATTAATAAGAGCCACATATTACCATTTTTATTTCTACTATTAAGTCTACAAAACCACTTGAAATAATTTTCTCTGATGTTTGGACTTCTCCATCCCTATCATTTGATAAATTTAAGTATTATGTTGTTTTCATTGAGCATTTTACTCGCTACACCTGGTTTTATCCCCTAAGTCAAAAATCAGAAGTAAAGGATGTCTTTAAGCAATTTAAACCCTTAGTTGAAAACTACTTCAATATGAAAATTAAAATTATGTATAGTGACAATGGTGGAGAATACATAGTTTTAAAATCTTATCTGGCAACTAATGGCATTTCATTTTATACAACACCAGCCCACTCACCCGAACACAATGGTATTTCCAAAAGGAAACACCTTCATATTGTCGAAACAGGCCTCACTCTTTCATCACATGCCAAAATGCCCATAGGTTACTGGTTTAAAGCTTTTCAAACAACCATTTATCTGATAAATAGAATGCCAACACTAGTCCTAGATAAAAATAGCCCATACTCAAGACTCTTAGCAGCCAAATATTTCTAAGCTAAGGGTATTCGGATGTTTATGCTATCCATGGCTCCGGCCATACACTCGAGACAAACTTGATCCTAGATCCAAACAATGTGTCTTCCTAGATTATTCTCTGACCCAAAGTGCATACCTATGTCTTGATTCTACTAACTCTAGGATTTATACATCTAGACACGTTAAATTCATAGAATCAGTTTTCCCATACCAGAAGTTGTCAAAATAAAAGGAAACTATACCTGACTACTCAGCAGATCTCTGGATACCCCCGATTAATTCTATGTATGTCCCAGTGCCTGAGTTGTCGGTTCAGCCACTCACTGCTCCCTCCTCGGCACCAACTTCTGACAATTTGAATTTTGCAGTTAATGGTGACTTTACAGGAAGTGATGAAGACCAGAATATTGATCAGAACATACCTGTCTTGGCTGCCGATCTAGCATCGGAACCAGCAGTAGTAGACTCGGTTCAAAATGCTCAAAACATGACTACTCGTGGCAAGAACAACATACGCAAACCCATCCAGAAACTCTGCCTGTCCACACAGCTGCAAAACAGCAAAGAATATGAGCCAACTACAATCACGCAAGCTTTAAACATCCTCAGTGGCGACAAGCTTGCTCAGATGAATTTAATCGCTGGTACAAAATGGTACATGGTCTCTGGTTCAGGCTCACAATGCTCCAAACTTGGTGGGTTGCAAATGGATTTTTCGAGTCAAAAGGAACTCAGATGGTACAGTACACAGGTACAAAGCTCGGCTGGTTGCGAAAGGCTTCCATCAACGACTTGGAATCGATTTTCAAGAAACATTCAGTCTAGTGATAAACCTACTACTATTTGAATCATTTTAAGCATTGCATTAACAAGTGGTTGGTCTATGAAACAGCTAGATGTGAACAATGCTTTTCTACAAGGCCTTTTGATAGAAAATGTATACATGATCCAACTGCCTGGTTTTATCGACAAAGATCATCCGACCTATGTTTGTTATCTACAAAAGGCAATATATGGTCTGAAACAAGCCCCAAGAGCCTGGTATCATGCTCTACGACACTTTCTACTTGAAACAGGATTTCAAAATTCTCTTTCTGATTTGTCACTCTTTATTAATCAAATGCCTAATGCTACGATCATTCTGGCTGTTTATGTCGACGACATTATCATCACCGGAAGCGATTCACAGTTAGTTGATTCATATATTCTTACATTAGTAGCTAAATTTTCCATTAAAGACTTAGGGTCTTTACACTACTTTTTGGGTATTGAAGTCATTCCCAATTCTGATGGAATATTGCTATCACAGAAGAAATACATACAGGACTTGTTACAACACACAAACATGCTCGATTCAAAACCTGTAGCTGCACCTATGGCTAGCTTACCGACATTGACCCTCGCCACCAGAACCATACTTTCAGACTCCATAGAGTACAAACAAGTCATAAGAAGCTTACAATACATGTTATTAACACGTCATGTCATTGCCTTCTCGGTGAATAAGCTTTCTCAGTTTACTCCTCAGTCCACGAGTGATCTCTGGCTTGCAGCAAAGAGACTCCTTCGTTATCTCGCCGGCACCATCAACGATGGCCTGCAACTTTTAGGAAGCTCCAATTCTAGTCTCCACGCCTTCACTGACCAGTCTTCATCTCTCATGCTTCAAGCCTATTCGAATGCCGATTGGACTGGAGACAGGGACACTTATCAGTCAACTGGAGCATACATCATCTATCTTGGCCGAAGAGCGATCTCATGGAGCTCATGAAAATAGAGATCCGTTGCATGCTTGTCCACGGAGGCCGAATATAAATCACCGCTAATACAGTTGCCGAACTTAATTGGATAACACACCTTCTCTTCGAGCTCAATCGTCAGCGGCCGCTCGTCCCCGTCATCTACTGTGACAACATCGACGCCACACAACTCTCCTCAAATCCCGTCTTCCATTCGCGCATGAAGCACGTGGCCATCGACTTCCAGTTCGCTCGGGAACAGGTGCGGTCCGGCGTGCTAAGGGTGGCGCACGTCGCCGCCGACGACCAGACTGCCGAAACGCTCACGAACCCCCTTCCTCGTCAACACTTTCGTCGAACTGAAGGTTAAACTTGGTCTCAGGTCTCGACCAGTTTGAGGGGCCATAACAGAGATGGCCCAATGACTCTCGGCCCATTGGTTATCTCAGCCCAATTCTCAGTATGTTTCTATCAGAACAAATACAAATCAAACTCTATTGTTTGTAATTTTATCTCAATATTATTGTATTTGTAGATATGATGTTGTATAGTTTATCACATCATAGTTATTGTAATTGTACAAACAACTATCTCAATACTGTATAAATTGGGAAGTTGAGCTTATGAATAATACAATTCATTCTAGCCTATACGATTCTCTACAAGTGCATGAGGGGCATGAGGTTGAAAATGGTGAAGCGGGTGCATGAGGGTATAATGGATAAATATAATTAATGTTTTTTAAACTTATCAAAATTTACATCTAATTTAAGATAAAAAATTATGTTTATATTTGCATCTAATTTAGGACGGAATGATTATAAGGTTTATTCTATGAAAAGAAATATATCGATCAACATATGAAAATAATAAAATGCCTCAAAATAGAAGGTATATGTCTATCTAAGTAGCACATATCGTACGAAAGAAAAGGAAAGATGGAATTAAATGGACAGTTTAAGCGTAGAAAACTTAGGGGGTCACGCGGTAGGGAATCGATGGAGACGTACGCGTACAGTCATGTGAATTCCTTTTCGAGAAGAATGTCGACCTCCACACCACACTTGCAATATTATTCGATCTCTCGTGCCTCACGAATTGAAACTTGTTGGAGATAGTTACAAGGACTCTTCTACTATTATTGATAACTGCTAGGACTTCTCTACTATTAGTATTACTTAGTTTCCTATATTCTACTATGTAGTGGAAAACGTGACGTCGTGCGTGTACTGCCGGGACTCAATTATCTTTGTGATTTATTTTTTGATGTAAACACTTTGCTTACAATTGAATGAATAATATCAGAAACCCAATTTCCTTGTTCATTTAACATGGCATCAAAGCCACAAAGCACCGAGAGTTTGGCTCTCCCAACAATATCGACAACCCAAACCTCGGTTTCGATTAATCCTCAAACAACAATCAATTCTGCTGTAACTTTTCCGTCTATCATTGACCCTCTTTCAAATTCATCGTGTGGTTTTAATTCCACTCCTATTCGAGTGAATTCACAATTCAAGTCATCACACAACAGCCTTTTTGTATCTTCTCTTCGACCTATTGGGAAAGGAGGACTGAACTTTCATCAATTCAACGCACCACAACAGTTGCCGCAATATGCATCGGCTTTTTCAAGTCAACGACCATTACTTCCGAATTTTGGTAATTTCGTTTCAAATCTCCAAGCTTTCAACCATGTTCTATCCATCAAACTTGATAGCACGAATTTTTCGTTGTGGTCTAAACAAATATTGTCGATTGTTCATGGACATGGTCTTATGGGATTATTAACGGGGGAGATTCCTCGTCCTGCACAGTATATATCTGTTGATGGTGGTGGCGTTCAACTTAATCCTAATTATCAATTGTGGGAACAACAAGACCAATTATTGCTTGGCGGGCTTCTTCAATCTTTGACCCTCGGTGTGCTTGCTCAGGTCTCGACACACGAAAATGATGCAGCTGTTTGGACCTCGCTTAACCGATTGTATTCTGCTCAGTCGAATAATCGGGCCCTTCATATCAGTCGTCGACTCATTCAAATCAAGAAAGGGAGCATGTCCATCACAGAGTATTTTCAGAAAATGAAAGGCCTTGTCGAATCACTCACAGGAGCTGGTAAAAGCCTATGATGAAGACCTTGTGTTATGGTCTATTATTGCTAGTTTAGGTCCTGAGTATGAATCCTTTGTGTCTGCACTTAACATTTATCAATGTGATCTTAATGTTGCTACTTTGTATGAGATGTTGCTGAATCAAGAAACACACTTAGAGATGGTATCTACTTCGGTGGAGCCTTCTGTGCATTTTTCTCGTGCTAATCAAAACCAAAGCAAAAACTTTGGTTTAAATTTTGGAACAGGTAACTCAAGAGGCTATAATCATGGTCGAGGTCGTGGCAGAGGACGAGGCAATCGTGGTGGTCGGAATAACAATAATGCACCTCGTGTTGTATGCTAGATTTGCACAAAACCCTACCATTCTGTCGCACAGTGTTATAACCGTTTCGATCAAAACTTTGAGACCCCAAAAGCCAATCCATCATATGCGTTCCAAGTCTCTGCCAACACATCAGCTGATCTTGACTGGCACCCTGATTCAGGTGCTACTCACCATATTACACATGATATGTCACATCTAAATCTCTCTTCTCCTTATCATGGTAATGATTATGTCCAAGTTGGAAATGGTACTAGCCTTAATATTTCTAATACTGGTAAGAGTTTTATTCCTACTAAGTCCAAACAACTTGTTTTAAATAATGTTTTGCATTGTCCCAAAATCACAAAAAAATCTTTTGAGTGTTTCTAAATTGTGCTGTGATAATCGAATGATTTTTGAGTTTAATGCAACCTCTTGTTTTGTTAAGGACCAAATAACAAAGAAAATTCTTCTACAAGGAACTCTTGATCATGGGTTGTATCGTCTAGGGCATCCGGTTTCCACCTTTGTTCAGTAAGCTCTCACCGCGTCAAAACCACCACTGATCTTTGGCATCAACATTTTGGCCATCCATCTAGTGTAGTCGCTCGTCGTCTTTTGTCTTCATTTTGAGTCTCTAGTATTCAGTCATTTTGTTCCGCATGCCAACTAGGCAAATCTCGACAGTTGCCTTATTATGATTCAAAAACAAAGTTTCATTTTCCTTTAGAATTGGTGTTTTCAGATGTATGGGGCCCTGCTCCTGAACTTTCATTTAATGGATTTCGTTATTATGTTTCTTTTATTGTTGCATCTGTTACATCTACTTGTCAGACAACTACTAATGTATCCTATGGTTCTCTAGTGCCACTATTTGTCTCCTCCTCTGCAGGTCCTTCCAGGCTGCCACAAGCTCCTCCACGAGCACCCGATTATATGTCTTCCTTGTCTATTCAGAATTTTGATTCACCTGCACAACCTGCTTCCTTTGATTCTCGTAATACTTCAGGTACTATCTTTGTGATACATGATTCCTCAGCTTCTCAACAACTTAGTGATACTTTGGATGATGTGAAAACTCCTGTGGATTCTCCCTAAGTTCCATAAACTTCAGTACCGCAATAACCACCAGTTCCCATTCATCATCCGATGCAAACTCGAGCTAAATCGAGTATTTTCAAACCTAAAATATTTGGTTATATGGCTGTTGATACTTTTGAGCCGTCTTGTTTTTCTCAGGCTGTGAAATATCCTGAATGGCGTCAAGCCATGAGTGACGAATATAATGCTTTGATTCAAAATGGCACGTGGACTTTGCCACCACCTCCTAAACATGGCACAATCATGGGATGCAAATGGGTCTTTAAGCTCAAAAGACATGATGATGGTAGTATTGAACGTTACAAAGCTCGACTGGTTGCTAAAGGCTTCCACCAAACTGCAGGCTTGGATTTCACTAAAAAATTTAGTCTGGTGGTCAAAAGCACGAAAATTCGTGTTGTTCTTTCACTTGCTATTTCGTATGGGTGGCCTATCCATCAACTAGATGTTAAAATGCTTTTCTAAATGGTTTCCTCGATGAACAAGTGTTTATGCAACAACCTCCAGGTTTTGTTGATCCAATTCATCCCACTTATGTTTGCAAGCTCAGTAAGGCTCATTATGGTTTAAAACAGGCTCCTAGAACGTGGTATACCTCGATTAAGTTCTTACTTGATGTCACTTAAGTTTGTGTCCTCTGCTAGCGATTCATCATTATTTATATATAGATCGAAATCTGTTGTTCTATATGTTCTGGTGTATGTTGATGATTTTATTGCCACTGACTCGGATACTCTTACTATTCAGCCTCTCATTGCTAAACTTGGTCAGATGTTTGCATTAAAGGATCTTGGGCAATTTCATTATTTTCTTGGTATACAAGTCACTCGAACTGATGCAGGGTTATACCTCACTCAAGCTACATATATTCGGGATCTTTTAGCTAAAGTTCAGATGACAACATCTAAACCTCAGGCTTCTCCAATAGCTTATGGATGTATTTTGTCGCTTTCTGAAGGCGATCCATTCTCGGACCATGAGTTGTATAAAAGCATTGTTGGCTTGCTTCAGTATCTTGCTGCTACTCGGCCTGACTTAGCATATTCTGTCAACAAGGTAGCTCAATTTATGCATGCCCCTACGACGGAGCACTGGAAAGCTGTAAAGAGGATCATGCGTTTTTTGCAAGGCACTATGTACTATGGTATATATTCAACCATGGAAAACTGCTCAGTCACAAGCCTTTTCCACTCCTATTCAGTTACAAGAATTTTCTGATGCGGATTGGGCTGGTTGTCCTGATGACAGACGTTCCACGAATGGCTTTTGCGTTTACCTTGGTCCCAATATCATTCTGGAGTTCAAAAAAGCAAACTGTAGTCTCTAAATCTAGTATTGAAGCTGAATATCCTGGTTTGTCAGGTTGCGAATGCGGAATTGGCATGGCTTCAATCTCTTCTTTCTGAATTGTAGGCTCCTATTTCTTCTACTCCTGTTCTTTGGTGTGATAATATCGGCGCCACATTCTTGTCTACGAATCCAGTGTTTCATGCGAGGACAAAACATATTGAGATTGATTATCATTTTGTTCGAGAGAGGGTTGCAAGGAAAGCTTTGGAGGTTCGTTTTGTTTCTTCCTTAGATCAAATTGCTGATATATTCACCAAACCACTGTCAGCGCCTCGGTTTCGTCTTCTAGCTGTCAAGCTTCGTGTTTGTGAACTCCCCGTTCGCTTGAGGGGGGCTGTTGGAGATAGTTACAAGGACTCTTCTATTATTATTGATAACTGCAAAGACTCCTCTACTATTAGTATTATTTAGTTTTCTATTCTGTTGTGTAGTGGAAAACGTGATGTCGTGCGTGCGTGTACTGCCATGACTCAATTATCTTTGTGCTTTATATTCTGATGTAAACACTCTGCTTACAAATGAATGAATAATATCAGAAACCAGTTTCCTTGTTCATCTAACAAAACTTATCGATCGATTATGGTCCCATTTATTAATTTTAGTACTATATTGAATTGCAAAACACTCGATCTGCACATTTAAAATTCATTCATCGTGATTATTATGTTGTAAAGTTTTGTACGATTATTCCATGATAATTAGTTGGTGTAGTGGCATGGCGAGGGATGCATGCAACATAAGATATTTTAAATGTAGAAAGATGCTATAAATATCAATTATATATTATATATATATATATGTATATGTATAAATGAGATTCCTAGTGTATAAAGAAATTTCAAATCAATTTCTGTTAATAATAAATGGAATATCGTGATTTTGTATTTTTTTTTTAAGATATCGTGATTTGTTTCATGCTATATATATCTATGGTTGTTGAACAATATATGATTTTAAATATAAATTATTAGTAAGCTAAGACGTCTATCATTTCGTAATTTAAAATATTAATTAGAAGTGATTCCAGAAATCTGCATGCAGTTGGACGCTATACAAGTACACCCGAAACTTTTTTCTTATTTTGAAGTTAGTACACCCGAAACCTAATAGATTTTAGATTGTAAACAAGCATGTAGTTGGAGGCTTACGTTTATTTATTATAAAGAGCTGTATCCTACGATGTTAGACATAATTTCGAGATATTACTCTGCACCAACACGTACGTATCTCGAACTTTTTTCTTTTATAAATTTTTAATACAAATTATCCACTTAAAAATTCTCTCTTTTGTGGAAATAAAGGTATGACTTCTCGAATCTCGATGAAAAAAACGTATTAATCATTAAACCACGTCTTGATCGGCTATGTACCCGAACTTATATGAGTAAGAGAAAGTTTATATGTTACGCATTCTTATATATAACATATGGTATATATATATATATATATTTGATTGAGCATGCTAACTCATGTATGACTAGATGAGTTATGACTAGATACGATCGATGTGACGAAATTGAAAGAGTGCTATCGAGTAGGAGAAGGTTAAGTCTTCGCTTTATTTAACCACTGCTAATATGCTCTGAGAAAAAGAAATTATTAAACTACTCCAAATTTAGTATATAAAAGAGGATAATTAAATTCTTTATTTTTTTTATCGATTACCATGCATACTTTTCTTTCCAATGGCAGAAAGAGATGCTACTTCAATTTATTCTCATACTACTCCATTTTAATTTGTTTAAAATAAAATTATAGTTGCACGTGTGATTAACGTGTTTCTACTTTCTACACAAATTAAACATGAAACAAATTTATTTACCATTGCGGAGTTTTGGAAATGATGTTTGATCTAGTTAAAAAGGATGAATCTCAATTAATGTTGAATGCAACAGGAACATACATGGAGCAATATTATACTCAAATCACATTAGAGACACCTCGTGGATACAATTGTATATACGTACGGTACGTGAATCGTGGAGTAAATTATAAATGTATTTTTTAAAAAATACACGTAAATGTTTTGAAACGGAAAAGGAAGGAGGTGAACATCCGTAGTCCGATCGATTTTCCCATAACCGGTCGGACTGATTAATTAGTGTTAATTAGGACCGGCTTCCTCAAGGCCGGTCATAAGTAAAATTTTTTATTTTTTTTTTCAAAGTAAGACCGGCCTCCTCAAGGCCGGTCATAAGTTAATTTTTTTTTCAAAATTTAATTAATCTCAATGACGAACAAGCCTACAACTCGGAGTAAAATTGATCTTGAACAAGCCTACAAGTGGGAATAAAAATGACGAACAAGCCTACAACTCGGAATTATTTTTTTTTTGTTTGGTCAAGACCGGCCTCCTCAAGGCCGGTCATAAGTAATTTTTTTTTTTGTTTTGGGTCAAGACCGGCCTCCTCAAGGCCAGTCATACATGTAATTAGTAAGACCGGCCTCCTTAAGGCCGGTCATGCATGTAATTAGTAAGACCGGCTACGCAAAAACCGGTCGGACTACATGATGTTCACCTCCGTCTGCCACTGTACACAAAAATAGCGCACCCGTGAATCGTGATCCTTTCATTATATAAAAAAAGTCAAAATTTTGGTCCCTGCTATAACCCACAACAACGAGTAAATAGAAATATGTGGTAAGTTTTAATATCAGTAATTTTAATATTTAAAGACTTATTTGGCTCTCGATTTTTTTATATTTTTTCATAAGAGTTCATCATTTTATTTTAGGATATAGAATATAAAAAAATAAAAATATATTATATTTCATTATCTTATAATATTATATTAAAATTATTATTAAATATATATAAAAAAGATTTGCAAACAAACACATCCTTAATATAAAAAATAATCATTATTACATCTCATTTTATTATTGGAGGTTGGGTATAGCAGGAGGCAAATTTTTCTCATAAAAAAAGGAAAAACTTTACCTTTACATTAGCAGTAGATTTAACAACCAATAACAATCAATAGGAAATTGATATATAACGATTTTATTTTTATGATTAAAAATATGTTTATTTTAAAAAAAATTATATATTTAATATAATTTTAATATAATAAAATATAATATATTTTAATTTTTTACTTATTTTATACTTTAAGATGAATCGATATCTTTAAGATGAATTGATATCGAATCCAAATAAAGAAATATCAAAAAAAAGTTGCAAATTAAAACTGACTGTTAGTCGTAGGATGTTCTACTTGACGCAAGAGGCTTGTCTTTGGCCGTGTGTACAAACACCTGCTTTATAGTATCAAATTAAGAAGTAAAATTAAGCTATGTTCAATATGTCATCTTTAATTAGTTTAATCTTTTTTGGTGGCTAAAATCAGGGGCGCGGAGTTCCTATATAAAAAGAGGGTCATCCGACCCCACAGATTTTTGGTGTAATATTTTTCGGATAGATATTTTAAAAATTTATACATATAAATATTATATATATTATGACTCCACATGTTTAATAAAAAACATTTGATTTAGTGGTTAATGCATATATCTAGAGTCAATAGGTCATCGGTTCCAATCTTCTAGAATACAATCTTTCTTTTATTTTAACTATTTTTAAGACTAGTAAATAATAAAGCTAAAATAGATTGAAAAAAAACTATAAGGACCAATATATATATATATATATTGAAAATAGTTAGATTAATTTACATAATACTTCATATTTTTTTCTTTTTATTTGCCGTAAAATTCAAAGAAGAAACAAGCAAATGCAAGCAAGTTTCAGTACAATCTTATTTTAATTTAAGGAAATTTCAGAATTTTTATTGTCATTTCTTACTAAATTTTAATCACATTCCACTTAACTCATGTTTCAGTTCGTAATTGATTATAGACAAACTTGTAATCTTAAAATTGTGATTAGATCAAATTAATCATTGATGCATATCTTTTTTTTCAACATAAATATATAAAAAGGTAGTTGAAATAAAAAAAGTTATAAATATATATATATATGTATATTAATTTGAAAGGTATTAGTGATATCGTTAGAAAGTTGGTTGAAACGAAAAACATGTTATTTTTTCTCGAATCTTTTCTCTATTGAAGTTGGCATTAATTAATTTTAACAGGACGTTCTCGGCAATGAAGTACATCAAGTTTGATTTACGAGATGGCGATAAATTAATAATATATAATTGTTTGATCTCTTATACAGACTGTGATGTCTTTATTAGTATAAATAACATGAATATTATGCATCGTTTTCCAAACATAAAACCACACAATAAAACTTTACCATAATTTTTATTTTTATAGAACTATATTGATTATTCAACCCCACAATTTCAAAATATCAACTACGTGACCGGCTAAAATATGATCAGCCAATGACTCGTGGTTTGACGATATATGGACAAAAAACAAAACAAAGCAGAAAGAGATAATTAATTGTTAATTAAATCATATCCGTGCAAAAGTTTCTCTTGCTGGTACCGGTGATGTGAACAACTTCTACCAAGAAATTATAATTGTGTACGGGAAAAGAAAAAAGTAAACATTTTATTGAAAAATTCGTTGTATATAAACATTTGTAGTTGTCTCGGAATTCAAATTTCCGGGACAACTATCTTAAGGACAGCACTTAGCACAATTTAATGACCATTAAGTGATTCCGTGTATCTAATTTACGGAATCAGTTCATTCTGTGTATTCCATACATGGAACCAGTTCAAAAAAATTTGATTCCGTAAACTTGAAATACGGGTCAAATGTGTCAGATTCTGCATGTAGTACACGTGTCAGGCGTGGAAAAAAAAAGGCTTCATTCCGTAAACGTGATTCACGGGACACAAAAAAATTCTTCATTCCGTAAACGTCATTTACGGGTCAAAAAAATCTTTTATTCCGTGTTTTTTGTTTACGGAACAAGTTCAAATAAAACTCTCCTTCTCCTCTTCCTCTTTCACAGCCAATCGATCTCTTTCCGTCTCAGAAATTTCTCTCTCTCAAATTTGTAGAAAAATCCGGCCGGAGCTTCGTCAAACCTTCTCAATTCTCGTCAAACCTTCTCAATTCTCCATTTTCATATAAAAGTTTCTCTCTCGTAAGTTGTTCTCGAAAAAATATACTTTTCACTTTTTTTTCATAAATTTGTTCGGATTTTGGTTAGATTTTATGGATTCCGTTGTTTTTGTTATGATTCGGTTTATTGGTTTGATATATGTTTCGTTTTGTTTCGGTTCGGTTAGGTTGGTTCTGGTCGGTTCATTTGATTTGGGTCTGTTCAGATGGTTTGGGTCGGTTCGATTTTGTTGGATTGGTTCAATTGGTTCGGATCTGATTAGCTGGGTGGGGTCGGTTCGCCTGATTCGGGTCGATTTTTCGGTTCAGATTGGTTCACTGGGTTCGAATCGGTTCAGTAAGTTCTGGTCGGTTCGCCTGATTCGGGTCGATTATGTTTGTTCGGGTTGGTTCACTTGGTTCTAATTGGTTCAGTAGGTTCTGGTCGGTTCATTTGATTAGGCTTGGTTCAGTTAGTTTGGACCGGTTCAATTGGTTTGGACCGGTTCAGTTGGTTTGGACCGATTCAGTTGGTTTGGATCGGTTCAGTTGGTTCGAGTCGGTTCAGTTGGTTTGCCTCGGTTATGTTGGTTCGGGTCAGTTCACTACGTTCGGGTCGGTTCAATAGGTTCCGGTTGGTTCGGGTCAGTTCTGTTGGTTCGGGTCGGTTCAGTGGGTACGGGTTGGTTAAGTTGGATCGGGTTCGGGCCAGTTGGTTCGGATCGGTTCAATTGGTTGGGGACGGATAAGCTGGTTCGGGTCGATTCGTATAACTGGGGTTGGTTTTAGTTGGTTCGGGTGGTTACGATTTTTTGGTTCGATTTTTTCGGATGGATTTTCGCTTTTGGTTTTTTTGATTACTTTGCTTCTGCTTTTGTACAGATTATGGCGGCGAGATTGTAACGACCCGTTAAATCGAGCTTAGATTTGCGTGTAAATCTTGTCGACGTGTCGATAGTTTTTAAATAAAATATTGATTTCGACGCACGTGTTTATTTTACGAAACAAGAATTTACGGTTCGACGATTAGATTGAGATTCGACTAATTAGTGCAAAAATAAATAACAAATATGCATTGGAATAAATATTACATATATTTCTTAATGCTACTTATGTTGGACAAAGATAAATAAAAATAAATAAACCTACACTATCATCTACATAGCCCAGCCGGCCAGCAAGCATAATCAAGACAGGGCAGCCCACTAATCCATCAAATCAATTGCCAAACCATAGGGAAAATGAGCCTTTTTGACCAAAACACCTGCACAAGACACAATAAAAACATCAAGCACTATTAAAGACAGCTGTAAGGCAGCAAACATGCCTCGATCCATGACTCAACACAGCTGCTGCAGCCAGACAAGTGTGGTGATAATGGCAGCCCATCAAATCATGCATACATGCAGTTTTCTACTGTAATTCATGGCTGCCAGACTTAAGACACTTCCAGATTGCAAGAATTGAGCTAAACACTCTCAAACCACAATAAGCAACCAACAACAGTTTTTCAATTAAACTTGAATTGGATTCACACATCTTCAACACAACCAAATCAGTTTCAAAACAACTTCCAGCCAGTAGCCAAGCAAGAGACATTTCAGCTTATTCCAGAATAAATAAAACAGGTAATGAATGTAATAACTCAGTCCAATTCAACGTGCAAGAATTTATTTCTAACACTGAAATTGCAAAATCTAAACAGGGCAATTCATTACAGAATCATCAACAACACAGGAAATTGGCATTAGGCCACAGTGCAGCATTTCAGTCGAATCTAACCAACCCACATGTTCAACTCATGGCAGTATCAACCCAAGCCAAGTAAACAGGTAATACCAAAATAAATCACTACTGTGAATTAACATGCAACATTCTAACACTGTCATAAACTCTCTAACAGGGGAAATTAAAGGAAATCAGAACCTAGAGGAAGAACTTATCTTTATTCAGGGACCGAGTCAGCTCACTGAGCCAACCGACCGAGTCAACTCAGTGACTGGTTGAGTTGACTCAGCCGAATCCGGCCATTTTCCGGTCAACCCTAGAAGAGAAAAAGCTTCTTTCCGTCGTCAACAACCCATTTTCAACCAGAGTCAACCTCGCAAAACAGTCAAAAGGAACAAGGTAAAAATCAAAGCCCAAATTATGGTCGAATGGAAGTAAAACTTACATAGAAACGTTTAGAATCCATCGTAGATTAACATATATGAAAATTAGCCAAAAACCCCAAATTTGCCGTAAGAACCCTAATTAGGAAAACTGAAATTAAAGCTTACTCGGTTGAGTTTAGACGAAATTGACGATGGAAATATGTTCTTGATGTCGAGAGGAGCATTTCTATATGTGGGTTGTAGGCTGTAGTCGCCGGAAACGGCGAAA
Organism: Rutidosis leptorrhynchoides; assembly: GCF_046630445.1. NCBI lineage: Eukaryota > Viridiplantae > Streptophyta > Magnoliopsida > Asterales > Asteraceae > Rutidosis > Rutidosis leptorrhynchoides. Next base: position 36,447 of record NW_027266479.1, on the reverse strand, counting down.
TCACCGTTGAGGCCAAGGGAGACGACGGAGGAGAGAAACTCGTCGTCTGAGGAAAGAAAAGAAGAAGAAAAGAAAAATGACTGGACCAACCGGTCCAGTTCCTTTTTATAGTAAATCGAACCGAATTGATTTTTCTGGTAAAAGACTAAAATAACCTTTCAATCTTAACGTAATTACAAAAATACTAGCGTGAGTCTTCCGGTCTGTATGAAAGTCGATGGTTTAATGGTCATTTCACGGTAAAAAGAATCGGTTCTTTTGGTGTGTTCGGTTCAAATCGTTCTGATTTAATCCAACTGAAACGGATTGATTTTAAGTCACCCGCACCTACGTTTAAAGTCAATTTGAACCTTCTGTTTTTAAAGTATTTACAAAAATACCAACGGTTAATTTTAAAAGAAGGATTATTCTGGTCATTTTACTAAAACCGAACCTGTTTTTATATTTCGAGCCAAATAAAATCATTTTTACTGGTCCCGAACCTACCAAATTTTTACAGTAAGCCAAAGATATTATTTTCTATAAAATATCAAAGATTTAGGAATTTTCGACGACAGAATAAATTTATATTAATTCTGAGTTAATTTCGTTGTCAAAAATGATTTCAAAAATAACTAAGTGTCTCTAAAATTCCTTTGGGTCATATTTTAACTTAGAAAATTATGTTATAATATTGGAATATCATTGTCAATCAGTAGTAATGTTTTATATTTTTTAGGATATTTATTCTATTATATGTAACATATAATAAACAATCAAACTAAATAAATAATCTCAAACCCACTAATAAAGTAAAGATAAGAACATATATGACGAAATGACGAATAGGATTAATTCAGGTAATTTTTTTTAAGCGTTAGTATTTATGAGGTTAATTAATGATATTTCGATAGGTGCGTAGATAGCGACATCGCAGCTAAACGTAAAGGAGCGATTCGAGGAGCAGTTTACTGTGAGTGTACTTTCTTTTTAATTATACGAAATATATATATATATATATATATCACTATGCCGTAAGTTATTAACGTATCGATATTTATGATTTAATTAAAGGATGCGGCATAGCTATATGACTTATTTTTAAAACTGAAGAGAATTAGTTTTAAAGACCCCAAGTAATGTTTAGACGTTTTAATAATGACGAGGTTTAAAGCAAATTGTTGCTTTACATATATATATAAATACGAACCCAATATAAATGTTTTATTCGAGGGGATTCGGTCGACTTTGTGGCGACCAATCCAAAGAGAGTACTTAGTCCTTACGCGGCCCCATGTTTACGGTCTGATCAGAGGGTACGATTTCATTAGTTTATCTAATGGAATTTATTATTACTTCCATGGTTATGGAAGTCGAGGTTGTTAGGATATTATAACAGGTCGTCCCTATTGTAATTCCTAATGTTTTTCACTGAAAGGGTTCGATAAATGTTTTCGAGGGAAAAGGAAAGTATACAGATGTTTTCGATGAACTTTTCTTGATGAATGTTTTATAAATATAATGTTTTTCCTAATGATATTTTTAGAAGTATTTCGATAAAACCTCACTAAGCGTAAGCTTACGTTTTTTTCGAAAAAATTATTTTCTCTTCAGGATGATCAGTAGCGGCAGTAGCAGTTAGGCGGGCTCTTCGGCGATAGGATTCTCTTCCGCAAAGTTTTCCTAAGTATGAAGAAATGTTTAAATTTTATGTATTTATTTCCGCGAGACGTTATTTTAATATTTATGTTATCTGGAAAAGATATTATGTTTAAGTAAATATTATATTATGTTTTAATTAGATGGATAATTTGAAAGTCAAGTCAAAGTAAGAAAAGTCGGCACCGCTTCGATCGGATCAAGGTGATCGGGGCGGGGCCCATAGAGATCTTCTTGGATTATAGGACTCATTTATTTATTTATTTTTACAGATTATGGCAGAGAGATCTTCCTGGATTCCGCAGGGACCTACTGAGGCCGATCTACTATGGTTTCAGCCACAACACAGATCGCGTGACATTTATTTGTCCCACCAAGAGCATGATAGGCCACTACTTGTAAGGAGAGCGGATGCTTTCTTCTGGGAATGTATGCAGGATGACATCTATCGCATACCTCAGGTCATGACGTATATACATATGATGGGTTTTGGATTGATTTCTACTATAGGATTTATGGAGTACGACCATCATCTGCTGACGGCATTGACCGAACGATGGAAGCCCGAGACTAACAGCTTCCATCTATGCATAGGCGAGGCAACCATCACGCTGCAAGACGTTGAGGTGTTGCTGGGACTGCGTGTTGACGGTTTGCCCGTTACGGGTAGAGAGGCTGTTAGGCTTTGTCCCGGAGAGAACTGGGAAGACCGGTATTCGGCTCGCTAGCATTAGGACCCACTTGGAGCGCCATCGAGCCCGTGTTGATATTACAGACGAGGAGGCGCTACAGAGGGCGCGCTGCCACCTCGCATTCTTGCTTGCTGGTTGCTTCTTCCCAGATAAGAGCCTGAACAAGATAGATCTCTTCGTACTGTGGCTCCTAGAAGACCCTGAGGCTTGAGGTTGTTTAAGCTGGGGGAGCGCCGTCCTTTCCTACACGTACCGCACATTGTGCAATTATGCCCGCTTCAGAGAGCACTATATGAACATGTGCGGGCTACTCGTGCAGTCATGGGCATGGACGCGAATTCTGAAGGTCAGGCCAAGATTTTGTGGTGCCGGTCGGCGCGCCATTTGTTGTACAGTAAGTTCGTGTACATTTAAATTCATAACTAAATTGATTATTGGGTTATTCCTGCGCCCATACGTTTATGGCGTACTGAACTTTTATTTGACGCAGGTGGCAGGACCTTTGTCCAGAACAAATATTACAAGCCATGCACTTGTGGCTTACAGAGATCAGTTGTCCATGATGACTGCGACACTGGTATTTTATCATCTAAGTTATCGTTAAGTTTTTAATCTTTTGGAATATTATTATTGAAAATATAAATTTATTTTTTACAATTACTTTCGTCATTTCGTTTCAGTTTCTATGGACACCCTATGCCGAGCACATGCTCGGTCTACCGGATGGATGCCGTCAGAGCGAGTACATAAGGATGTCGAGGACATACCTCCACTATTATTATATTGTGGAGGGGCACTACCCCGACAGAGTCATGCGGCAGTTTGGGCGCCTTCAAGCTGTTCTGGAGTCTCCTCTAAATCAGACCGAGACTGACAGGTTGCACCGGATTAAGAGGTCGTCCACGTTAAAAACTGGGAACAAGTCCATGCCATTTACGTTCATGATTGGCATATTCGGGCGAACCATGTCGTGGAGGCTCCCCAGACAGCTCACCCGGAGGCGGTGCCTCTATATCATCCTTGGTACCGTTGCAAGACTGGCATTTACTAACGAGGAATTAGCGGATACCACTTCTCCCTATCAGCAGTTCCCACTGTCATCCACGGCTGCACAACCTACGAAGTACTCATTCGTCGATAGTCTTTTCGGTTCGGTGCAGACGGAGCAGCGGACGACCACTTTCAATCATCGTCGTCACTCAATTGCTGGAGATGTACATATTGGGTTAGGCATCGGGTCGGGTTCTCAAGGCCTTCCCGACACGTCCACCGAAAGAGTAACAGGTTTTGCTGAGTACGCAGGGGTGCACGGAGTAGTCATCATCCAGAGGCGCATTACCATGAATTCCGTATGGGTCGTGCAACATGATCAACGGCAGTCTATCCGCTGGTGAATGACTAAACGAGCATTTCCTTCTGTCGTGGTCTTTGTCGTTGCAATTAGTACACCCTCGTGGTCTTCTACCGGTCATGTTCGCGTAGTCCCTCGCGCCCCGCAGTCGCTTGTTAACTCTTTTGCGACCACGACCTGTATAATGAACCATGCGACTGTCGTCTAGTAGGAGCAAAAAATCAAATTCGGGCCAGTGATTTGGCAGAGGACCAAATATGCCACTGAATTGTTGTCTCCAACCATCCCTAGTGTAGCAACGATGAACCAGGTGTAGACGACGGACGTGGAGTACCTTTGCAACGGCCATTGCATGAGCACAAGGAATCATGTAGGTATTCCAACCTAAACATGTGCATGAGCCCATGTCAAATTGTACAGTATGTTCACGACCCTCAACTCCGAGACGCAACGACGGAGATCTGACACTGAATGTACGTTCGGGAGCATTTGGATATAACGAGATTGAGTACCGTCTGCAACACATCTTATTGGCATCGAATGTTTCTGTTGGTATTGCTGCCAGCGCAGATGATCTGTATCTGTTTATTTTCGTCATTTCGTCTGTTAATATCGCCATAGTTTTAGCGTGTGTGGCCTGAACAAACGCCCTGATCGGCAAGAAACGGTCGCCTCTGAGAATGTTATTGTAACTCTCAACGTCGTTCGACGTCGTTGTCCCCCATCGGTGAAATCCATCTAGGAACAATGTCCACTTCTCTAAAGGAATACGTTGCAGATATGTTGATGCAGCCTGGCTCGTTTCTATAAGATCAGCCCATGCCTTCATATATTTATCCTCATCCAACTCGGTCCCCACAGACCAAGATAAGGCATATAATCCTTTCTTCTTTGGAACGCTTGACATAAGATTGACAACGTGCTCCATGCAGTACCTGTTCAGAAGCAATAAATACTTCGTATAATAATTTGAATTTAAAATTATAATTAAAGAGCTTTAACCATCACCTGTGAACTCCCCAATTTGGAAATTTCCTATTGAGCTTCACGATAGCAAACAAGATGCCTGAATGACGATCAGAGATGATGCATGTGAACGTATCCTGTAGAACGTAAATTTTCAGATATTTTAAGAACCAATACCAACTGTGGTTCGACTCCTCGTCTACGATGGCATAGGCGACTGGCACGACTCTGTTGTTAGCAGTCTTCACAACCGCAACAACCGCCTTACCCTTATAGGCCCCGCGAAGATGCGTTGCATCGACAGTCACTACCGGTGGACTGTGCTGAAATGTGAGTCTAGTGGCACCAAAATGCCAAAATACGTACCTGAAAAAAATAAAAATAATCATTATACGGAGTAAAATTCAAATAATCATTACCGGTAATACGAATTTTACCTGAAAATCTTTCTCCTGCTATGCACATCCCCCTCCTCCTTCTTAAACTTCCACTAGACTTTCGATCCATCGTTACATTGTTGAAGAGCTTGCATGTAACTGGACAGTTGGCGAAAATTTGTCTCACAATCTCCATATACCTGGTTCATCGCCACTCGCTTACCGTCCCAAGCTTTTTTCTTCCAAATTTTACAGCCAAATGCTGCTTCACAGTCAAAAATAATGGACTTGATCGGGTAATTTGGACGGTCGCGAATCTTATCCACTATGACGTGGGCAACGTGAGCTTGCGAAATATTCCTGTCCTCACGTTCGTTGTTCGCTCCGTCACAATTGTGCCCGTCACACCAGACAGTTATTTGCCACGTGCGATATTCGCTCTTGAAAGAAGCCCGAATCTTCCAGTTGCATACAATACCGTCATACGGCTGCTTTGTACGTTTGTTTGGACGATTTATGCATTCTGCAGCCCATGTTTTCCGGTCTGATGCCGTCACGCGATATTTTGCTCCACGAATAGTAGACCATATCGCTGGCGCACCATGAAGCTCTTCCTTGTTAGAAAAATGCGTCCCTAACTTTATGGTATTGTATAATTCTGGACCACTAGGAATTCGGCGGTTTGTTACCTCGTCGGGCCCATCCATGTTGCTGAACACATGATAATCTGTTCGGCGGGGAACATTGTAATCCTCGTCGGATGAGGCGTATCCCCGTCGTCCACGAGGCCTACTACTACCTTCTCCACCGACATTCAATCTTGATGTCCGACCAGAATTACGAATCGGATGGTAGCTGATGAACAAGTCACGACTCCAAGAATGATGTTGATACATCAATGATAATGTAGCATCATCATTAATTACGATACACTATTTTTCACCGTTATCAACCACATAAACATAGATAAGATTCAAATGTACCCGTTCTCTTTCGATGCCGGCATAATCGCACATTACTTGAGAAAAATCATCATAACTCAACATACCATTGATGAAATACGTTGCGTCGGGAACGCTACCCACCACGGACCTTGCCTTCCACAAATTGTATAGAACTCCTCATATATATAAATTTAAATAAGAAGACATATTGAATATAAATAAAAAGAAATTAAAACTCAAAAAATATTGAAAATAAATTCGAAATAAAGATTAAAAATTTCAAAATCAATCGAAAGAAAGGCGAAGGAAAAGATACGAAAGTAAGAGCCGGGACGAATGCCTTATATATGAAAAATGTTACCGTAATCGGAATTTCCAGAATGACTATTCCCGTATTTCCAATTACCGGAACAAGCAATATTCATTCACGGGACCAAGCATTGTTCATTCACGGGACAACCTTTGACTGTAAGTTGCATTTACGGGACAAGCTTTATCCTGTGTATTCCATTTACGGGACGAGCTTATTCCGTGTATCTCATTTACGGGACAAGCTTATTCTGTGTATCCCATTTACGGGACTTGTGTAATTCCGTAAACTCCATTTACGGGACTTGTGTAATTCCGTAAACTTCAAATACGGTTTCATGGTCATTCCGTATACCCTAATTACGGTTCAAGTTAATTCCATAAATGAGGTTTACGGCATCATTTTAATTAATTTGGTGATTGTTGTAATTATTAGACAATAATTATTGGTAAAATATTTTAAAAAATGATTCCGTAAACCCGACTTCCGAGATTACTTAATCCCAAAATACTAATCACGATTACTCGTTCCGTATACGTCAATTCTGAAAAAAGTTTTCTATGTTCACATGCTAGGGCTTACGTGTACAAAAGTCGCGTGCCAACTTCTACAAGTAACTTGCCCATATTAATTAATTTAATTACAGGAATTTATTAGTAGTTTATTCATCAACCGCACGCTTAAATTATTATGTTAATCATACACACACTCAGTCACTCAGTCGTATCATCATTTACTTACTACTCCATACTGTACATTACATTGGTCCACTTTAAGTGATGCGTAATGAAAAATATTTATAATTTTAAAATAATAAATTATTATTATTTTAATTGTTATTATTTTATAAAATTTATATATTTTTAAGATGATAGTCCTATCATTATATTAATTTTAATAATTATTTTATTTATATAAGTATTTATAATTTTAGAATAATAAATTATTGACAGATATGTAACTTTTTCCGTCTTTAATAATTTTCTTAAAGTTCATAATTTGTCATTATACAACATTTAAAGTGGATATTACCGTAGTTTCTTATTCCTATTTTCTACGTCTCTATGTTAAAATTTCAGTAATTAATTTAAGAGTACTACAATCTTGAACATGCATGAGGACTTTAGCTTGTTGCTATACCATGCATATATGCATTATGTATATGTGTACACCTTATTACCTTAGTGACTTGTCAATGTTTAACATATATATGTCAATAACTCGTCAAATATAAATATCATCAGTTAATTATATTTCTTTTGACATTTTACAAAGAAAAAAATAAAACTTTTGATGCGAACATGGCCTTCGTCGAGGATGTATCCAACAAACAAAACATGTGAATAATTTAGATTTGATCATGAAAACGATTCCATGATCGATAGTATGTACTACGATACGAGACGAGACCGTGACCAATCGTCGTCGGAAAGTAAAAAGCAGTCAGACAATGATCCGGGAATCAGGGCAAAGCTAGCTCAAGGCCCAGTACGATCAATTATGGGAAAAAGAAAGTCAAACTTAAACCCCGAAGCAAATCAATAATAGGCCCAAAATAAACCTAAGCAGATTGGGCTATCTTTTGTGTGCAATGTGTAGTTGGTGATAATAATTGGAGATCATTTTTTGAAAAGAAAACAAACAGATAGAAATAATATTTTTAAATGAAAGAAAACTGTTATATCAAGTTTTCTTTTAGTGAATTATTATTGATAGAAATAAAGAACAATCCAATAAATATCAAGTCTTTTCAATCAGTTTTCTACTAATGCACACAAAGTTATTCCAGAGTCATACTTTATGCTAACAATATTCATGGCTCAAAGGGGAAAAAAATTTATCATGCATTATCTTAACATTCATATATCATATTAAGAAGATGATTACAAGTCGAAATAGAGATAATAAGATATTTTAGCTAGTGTATAGTGTAATATGGAAATTGCGAGTGAGTGTCCTACGTGCCCTTTTCTATTTATAGAGTCCAAATAGAGTCATTATAGAGTTTAATGAGGACGTGATCCTCATAATTAATATTGTCCAATGATATATAACGTGTGTCTGGCGTGGTGCTCGGGTTGTTTGAAATGTGCCAGCTATTCGAGCACGTGTATTGTGTTTGTGCGCTTGCTCTGCCCGAGCTCAATCTGGCTTCGCTTTCCGTGGGCTTGATTGCCTTCCGATCTTGTTGGACCGGGTTGATATTTGGTGTTATACGATAATACATTTCATGTAAATTTTTTTACATAAATATATAAGATTATTGTCAACGGTATATTATTAATTGAAGACTAATGTATGAGGGACTTTTAGATGCTGTTGAAAATATGAAATCGAGAGATGTAAGTTTGAGAGTTATCTCAATTTTTTGATTAACTTGAATTATGTGATTATAATGTATTAAGGATTTCTATTTATATTAAAAGTGAGTTGTGTAATGAAGGATTATTAATAGAAATAAGGTATTATATGTGGGCCCCGCTCCCGACCGCCTCGTCCAATCAGAAACGGTGTCGTCTATTCGTTTGTTAATTTAACTTTATTCGATTATCCATTATTAAGAACATAACATCAAGTCGATCACAAATATAATTATACAAATTAAGTCTTTGCGGAAAATATAATACATTTTAAAATAACACGATACTTATAAAATAAAGAGAAAGAGTCATAATGCCGCGGAGCCCACCTTATTCGATATCGTACAATGATGAATGCCGCTAACTTCTCTTTCAAAATTTCCAACTCAATCTGAAGAGAAAGAACATAGATTTTTCGGAAAGGGTAAGTTATAATGCTTAGTGAGGTTTTATTGAAAACATTTCATTGAAACATTGTTTAAATCATTTTGTCATCAGAAGTCGTCATAAAACATCTTTAGAAATCGTCAAACCCCATCAGTGAAAATATCGGGATGACTGACAATAGGAGCGACCTACTGTAGTATCCTAATCTATCAACAACCCGTCAACATGGACGCAATTAAAAACTCCAGCTAGATATACTAGGGGAGTCGTACCAACTGATCAGACCGTCAACATGGGGTCACAAGGACCTAGTACTCTATATGGATTGGATCGCCACGAAGTCGACCGAATCCTCTATCAATAAAACATTTTAATTGGGTTCGCATTTATATAATATGTATAATAAAGCAAAAACTTGCTTTTAAATTCATCATTCATCGCTAAGCAAAAACTTGCTTTTAAATCATTAGGAAGCAAAGAAAACTTTATTTTTAGGATCTTTGAAGGTTCTTTCCAGTTTTCAAAAGTATAATACGTATCTATGTCATATATTTAAATAAAACTTAAATCAGCGAGATAATCGGAAACTATGGCATAGTAATATATATATTTCATAAAACATCAACATATTCTTTGTAAAGAAAATGAAAGTAACACTCACCTTATTTAGCTCATCAATTCGTTCCGTCCGATTAACGTTGCAATTTATCGACCTATCGAAATATCGATTATTAATATCATACGTACTTACGTTTAATAGAAGTTACACGAATTAAATCCTAAGCGTCACACTCGTCGCAGTAACTTTAATTTAAATTTAAAACATTTATCCAATTTATTTTATATTAATATTTATCTTAAAATCATTTCCTTAATTTAATTATTTAATTTAATATTTTTAAAAATTCACATAATATTCCAAATACTTTAAAATAATATTTTGTCATTTTTCCATAATTTTCTAAACTGTAATATTACTTGAAATAATTTTGAAAACACTTAGTTATATTTAAATTATTTCTTATGATCTTAAATAACTCAGAAATCAAAATAAAATAAATCTGATCTCCAAAAATTCCAAAATTTTGATATTATGTTTAAAATAATATATTTAACTTACTGTAAAAATTTGGTAGGTTCGGGACCAGTAAAATGATTTTATTAGGTTTGAAAGATTTTAAAATAAGTTTAGGGTTTAGTTTAGGGTCGGAATACTGATTTTTGGCCATGAACCGAATTGATTTGAATTGAACCGAACTGGACCGATTTTTAAAATAGGAAAATACAATTTGACCATTGACTATTATTTGACTGAAGAAATTTACGTTGGTAATCTTGTAAATATTTTTAAAACATAAGGGTAAAATAGTCTTTTAAACAGTTTGAACTGGTTTAGGTTAAATATAAATAGAATTGAACCGACCGGTTCATTCCTTCTTTTCTTCTTCTTCCTCTCACCCGATCGACTCTCTCTTCTCCGTCTCTGTTTATCGTTGACTACGCCGGCGGCTCGTTTCTTGGCCGTTCTCGGTAGATTTCGACATGGGGAGTATGATTCTACAATCGGTTTTCTCTAATTTTGATTCGGTAAGTTTTAATTTTGATTTTGAAAAGTTAGGGTTCATCGTCAATTTTAGGGATTTTGTCCGATTCTCACATATATTATTCTACTCCATCTCTACAACGTTTGTACATAAAAATCGACTTTAAAAACGCTCTAATTTAGCCTGAATTTCATTTTAAAGTTTCGGGTTCTTACCGATTTGGCTGAGATTGATGATTTCCGGTGTTGGTTGGTTTTGTGGTAGGTTGGGGACGTCGAATTGAGACTCAATTCGGCTGGAAACGACGACTCGATCCGTGACTCAGTGTTGACTCGGCGTCGACTCAGTTGCTTCCCGGCGGCTGCTGGATCGACGGCGTCGACGGGGGTGATCAGTGAACAACGATGAACACGACTGAAGTACGTTTTAAACTTTCTAGAAAAATTTTCTTCATGGTCGGTTCTGGGTTGTCGAATTGCTCTCTGTTTCTGTCTGTTTAATGTTTCTACTGTCACAATGAAGCTGTGGTGTGTTTATAAGCTGTTAGGAGGTTAGGATTGATTAGGTTGGCAGCTGGTAGGTTTAGAAAAATAACAGTAGGCCTTTTGACATTGATTTGAGTATTTTCCTGTTGAAAGTTGAAATTGTAAAGTATTTTGTGACCCAACTCCAGACATAATGAACTTGTGCAGAGGGTAACTTGTTTTTAACTTGGGTGAGATGTCTTTGACTAAAGAATTACATACTGGTTCTGTATAATTGTAGGCTTTCCCATGTGTAGAAAATGGCTTGACTTGTTTGTTTTTCTTGTGTAGTGATTGTCAAAAAGATGAATGCTTGACTTGGGTTGCAGGCTGCCATGGAAGACTCTTCTTGCAGAATGTGGCTGCCGGTTGGAATTGTATTATGTATGGGTATAATGGTGAGATAGCTAGTAGTATATGTAGTAGAATAAGGTAGTATTGGATGTGTCTTTACGTATTGGACATTACTTCTAAAGATTGTAATTTGGCTATTGGAAATTGAGTGTTCAAAGATGTAATTGGACATTATAAACAAACTTTCTTGTTGTAATTTTAGTATAGAAAACATTTCTTAGTAATGCATATTGTTACTTAAATTCATTCGTCTCAATTTGTATTCAATCGTCAAAATAAAATGTAACTTGACGTAGAAGTAGAAACGTCCACTATTGTTATTAACGTAAAACGCAATTTATCTAAACGTGAAAACTTGTCGAAATTGGTTCGTTACACTATGTCTAATCTAAACACCATGCTTGCACTTGCAATCAAAACCATGCTTGGAGTTGTTGAACCCATGCTTAGAGTGGGTATTAGGATCATGATGTCATAAGTAAGGTGTTGATTGCAAGTGTGTGTGACTTTGGCTTGAAGAAGAAGCAACAGCAACAGTTCTGTTGTTGTTGGGCTTCCGACTGCACTGGGCCGAGACGGAAGACTGAGGCATTGGGCCGAAAATGGAACAAAGCCCGGCTGAGCGAGCGTTGCTTGCTTTGCAGCCAAAACGGCACTGTTTCCTTCCTTTGTACAAGACGACATCGTTTTGGCTTCTCTATTTGACACCAACGGCTAATAACGGCTACTCCCATTTACGAATCCAAATCCTTAATTTTATACTGCTCAATCTCTTCTCCAAACACACAAATTCCAACACTCCCAGCAAGCTTGACTTGTCGAGTATCGAGAAGTCCAAGCTTGGACAGAAACAAACGAAATGTGGGTGTTTGTTGGGATTTGGTGAAGAAATCAGCGATTTGTTGAGAAGATGGAATCGGTGACAAGGAAATCGATCCGGCCTTCACCTGATTCCTTATAATGTGACAATCTATCTCGATATGTTTTGTTCGTTCATGGAAAACGATATTTTTGACAATGTGAATTGCAGATTGATTGTCACAGTATAAGGAAACAGCTTGAGGGTGAGTGATGTGAAGATCTTCAAGGATTCAGCGAATCCAGATTAACTCACAGGCAACCATTGCCATAGCACGGTATTTTGCTTCGGCAGAAGATCGAGATACAGTGGATTGTTTCTTAGATTTCCAAGAAATGAGTCCATTGCCAAGGAAGATACAGAATCCAGTAACTGATTTTCTTGTTATAGGACACTTTGCCCAGTCGACATCGGAGTAAGACTTGAGTTCCAAAGAGTTATCAGATGAGAAGAAAAGTCCTTGCCCTGGTGAGTTCTTTAAGTATCTTAACCTATAAGTGTACCATTGTTGGTTCTTGTAAAAACTTTGATAGAAACTGTGTGCTATGAGAGATGTATGGCCTTGTATGAATTAGGTAGAGCAACTTTCCAATTAGAGTCCTATAGATTGATGTATCTTCCAGTTTAGGAGACATTGCATCAAATTCTATAGAATAAAGCATAGGAGTTGCTGCTGGTTTGCATCCCAGGAAACCAGAATCTGCAAGCATTTCCAGGACATATTTTCTCTGACACATGTGTATCCCTTCCTTGGATTTGGCTATCTCAAAGCCTAGGAAAAATTTGAGCTTTCCCAAATCTTTTATGCTGAATATTTTATGCAAAAAGTCTTTGATTAGTGTTATCTGTTGCATATTGTTGCCTGTAATGATTAGATCATCTACATAGACTAGAATGATTGTAAAGGAGCCATCCTTAGAATGTGTGAAGAGAGAATGATCTGATGATGATTGTGAGTAACCAAAATCCATGAGTGCCTGTGTGAGTTTGAAATTCCACTGTCTGCTTGCTTGTTTCAAGCCATAAAGGGATTTCATAAGCATACATACCTTGTTCTGTGGAATGTTAGAATCTGGAGGTGGTTTCATGTAAACCTCCTCATCTAATTCTCCATGGAGAAAGGCATTGTTGATGTCTAGTTGAGCTAGATGCCAACCCTTTGCTGTAGCCACACTTAACAGAATTCTGATAGTTGTGAATTTTACAACTGGTGAGAAAGTCTCTAAGTAATCTATTCCTTCTTCTTGTGTGTACCCCTTTGCCACCAGCCTAGCTTTGTATCTTTCAATAGATTTGTCTTGTGTTTGAGCTTGAAAACCCATTTACACCCTATAGCTTTCTTTCCCTTAGGCAAATCAGATACTAACCAAGTTCCATTCTCTGACAAAGCTCTCAATTCAATCTCTATGACTGTCTATCAATCCTTATTTTCAATGGCTTGTTTGAAAGTGTTTGGTTCCTTTTGACAATAATTTTTCAAGGTGAATGCTAGATGATTATGTGATAGTTTAGGAAATGGAAAATGATTTTTGACTGAGTGAGGAGTACCTGTAATGGAAATGCTGCTTGAGTGCTTGAGAAATGATTCATGATCTTGCTGAGACAGAGATAGGACTAGATTGCAGTGATAGTCTTCTAAGTATTTAGGTGTGAACCTATATCTATTTGATCTTCTGACTTTTGATTGAACAGCAGGTTCTATGGTCTCAATTGATTCATCTAAATAATCATCATTATCAATACAAATATTTTCAGAACTTTGCTCATAAGGTAGATTGCAATTATTAAGATCATCATCCAAAACAGGTAACACACTATCCTTTCTAGGCAGCATTAAATGTAGTTCATCTAAACTGATCTGAGGACAATTATAAGGAAATATATGCTCATAAAACACTACATGGTATATGAGTGTTGAGATGCAATACTTTATAACCTTTTGTTGCATCCTGGTAACCTAATAGAACACACTTAGATGACCTTGCCATGAACTTGGTTTTATTCCTGTCTAATGTGGATATGAAACATAATGAGCCAAATACCTTTAAATGAGACAGACCTGGAATTTTGTTATGCAACGGTTCATAAGGAGTTTTGTTTTGCAAAACTAGTATTGGTGTCCTGTTAATGAGATGAATGGCATGTGATATAGCATAGTTCCAAAATTTTAGGGGAAGCTTACTTTGAAATTGCAATGCTCTACCTACATTTAGAATATGCTGATGCTTTCTTTTTACTCTGCCATTTTGTTCTAGACATTCAACACATGAGGTTTTATGAATAATGCCATGAGATGCATAAAATTGTGAGTCGTTGAATTCTTGTCCATTATCACTCCTAATGACTTTAATCCTTTTACTGAACTGTGTCTCTATCATCTTGTAAAATTGCACAAAGATTTCTAGCTTCAGACTTGTGTTTCATGAAATACAACCATGTATGCCTAGAATGATCATCAACAATTGTTAGGAAATATTTATGTCCATGGATAGATAAGGAAACAGGTCCCCAAATATTCATATGAACTAGATCAAAGTTATCTTTGGCAACTGAATTACTAAGAGTAAAAGACTATTTTCTTTGCTTAGCATAGTGGCATATATCACAAACATGATCAGAATTGAAACTAATATCTTCATTAATGGTCTTAAAACTTGATAATCTGGCACTATACGAATGACCAAGTCTAAAATTCCATAAATCAAAGTTTCTTCTAGGAATGTCTATTACATTAGCAGAAAACAGATTCTTATCACAAAAGTTCCTAGGATGTACAAAATCATCTGCTAATTTCATGAAATATAGTCATTTTCTCTGCTCAGCTAACTCAATCATCCTCATTGTACTCAAGCCTTGCATGAGACACTTTGTAGAGTAGACCATAAGCACATAATTAAAATCCACGGTTAACTTGTTTGCAGAAACAAGGGCAAATGCAAATTCAGAAGTATATAGCACATTTAGCAGAGTGATAGATTTATTGAATGTGATGATTAGAGATTGGTTTTAAAGTTTGAAAGAGCTCTTTGAACAACAGATGTGATATGTGGTACCTGTGTCCAGTAACTAAGGAAAATTTAATTTTTGTGAAAAATTTTCAGAAAACTCACCATTGAATGCTTGTGAAGTTGTGGCCATGTTGCTTACAGAGACTTGTAATTGAGAGTATGCCTGAGATTGTCTTTTGAGTTCTTCATATTCATCCTGTGAGATGAAAATGGTTGATGTTGTTGCTTGTTTTTCTATAGGTTCAACAGTTATGAGGTTTACAAATGCAGTTTTGTGGCTTGGAGCCTTGGTGAATTTGAAGTTAGGAGGGAAGCCAACAATTCTGAAGCACTTGGCTGCAATGTGGCCAGCTTTGCCACAATGGGAACAGATCGGCCTTCCATCAGGTGTCTTCTTATAGAGATAGAGTGCAGCTTGTGCAGGTGGTTTTGCTGAAGAAAATGCTGCAAGAGTTGATTCATCTGATTCTGAAGGTAAGATGTTTTGTCTTTCATATTGAGAGACTGTTTGAAACACTTTCTGAAGAGATGGGATAGGATCTAGCATCATGATAGTAGATCTTGTCTGAGCATAGGCAGAGTTTAATCCTTTTCGGAACCTGATAATCTTATCATTTTCATAATACTTTGTAATGATCTTTAATGCCTTGCACTCACATTTGATGGCACACTCACATTCTGGAATAGGCCTTAGATCATCAAACTCATCCCATAGAGTCCTCATCTTTGTGTAGTAGTCAGAAATATTTAAATCACCTTGCTTGAGATCGGCTATTTCTTCTTGAACATCTGAAATTCTGGAAAAGTCAATTTTTGCAAACCTGGCTTGTAAATCTTTCCACATCTCTTGTGCAGTTTGAAACTTAGAAATTGATGGCTGGATTGATGGAGAAACATAATTCATTAGCCAGCAAGAGACTGTGATGTTGCATTTATCCCAATCAGAGAAGGTAGGATCATCTTCAACAGGCCTTTTTATCTTGCCATTGACAAAACTAAACTTCACATTGGATCTAAGAGCCATGGACATGGATCTAGACCAAGTGTGATAGTTGTTGTTGTTTAGTAAGACTGAAACAAGTGATTGTGTAGGATGTTCATTCGGATGCAGATAGAATTCTGCAAGAAGTGAGGCCTGGTTTGTGCCAGACAGGATTGAAGAAGATGTTTCAGGCATTGTGAAGGTAAGTGTCTAGATTTTGATTTGTGAAGTGATTTTGAAAGTGATTTCAAGTTATGTTTAAGACTCTTAATCTTTCAATTGGCTCTAGATACCATGTTGAAAATATGAAACCGAGAGAGAGATGTAAGTTTGAGAGTTATCTCAATTTTTGATTAACTTGAATTAAGAGATTACAATGTCTTAAGGACTTCTATTTATATTACAAGTGAGTTGTGAAGGATTATTAATAGAAATAAGGTACTATGTCTAATCTAAACACCATGCTTGCACTTGCAATCAAAACCATGCTTGGAGTTGTTGAACCCATGCTTAGAGTGGGTATTAGGATCATGATGTCATAAGTAAGGTGTTGATTGCAAGTGTGTGTGACTTTGGCTTGAAGAAGAAGCAACAGCAACAATTGTGTTGTTGTTGGGCTTCCGACTGCACTGGGCCGAGACGGAAGACTGAGGCATTGGGCTGAAAACGGAACAAAGCCCGGCTGAGCGAGCGTTGCTTGCTTTGCTGCCAAAACGGCACCGTTTCCTTCCTTTGTACAAGACGACATCGTTTTGGCTTCTCTATTTGACACCAACGGCTAATAATGGCTACTCCCATTTACGAATCCAAATCCCTAATTTTGTACTGCTCAATCTCTTCTCCAAACACACAAATTTCAACAGATGCCCCTCTCATCACACGTTTTATTCGAAGTTTGAACACATGATCAGTGTCTTCAGCATACCAAAAATTCCAGACAAAAAAAATCCTATTTGTTAAATCGTTGTTTTCTAATTAATCAAGATGTATGTATTGAAGGTCTCAACTTGAATACTTGATAAGTTATCAACAGGAGTAAGGAATGTAAATATGCACAAATGTGATATTTGTAAGGAGATTGCATGAGTTTGATAGCATGGATTAAGAGGTTAATTATCCTTGAAAAGTGATATTTAAGAAAGATGTTCTAGGCATCCCCTCTTTGTGGCTAACATTTCCTCTTTTCCTATTTTCATTACCTTACAGGTTACAATTTACAAACACATGTAGTATATTTATCTATACATAGCCTATCCTTTTAACAATTATCAAGGATTTCAAGCAGTTCGTTCACCATGTTCTTCCCATGCTTATTACTGAACTTTTGGTCTATGGATTTACCTTCCAACTCTAACTTCATTTTTGGGGCGCGAGGAAGAAAACGAACATCTAATAGAACATGGATCATTCATACTTTTGCGACATATATTCAACTTACTTGTAATTAGGGATTTGCAACAAAATAGTGAATAGTTGGCCGAGATTCCCCCTAATCTTGACACAAAAGTGAAAGATCAACAAGGCAAACCATGAGTAACCTAATATGGTATGGATAGCTCTGCTCGATACGATTACCTACAAATGCATCTTCGTACTCGTACACAAAAATAACGTCTAACACAAGTTTCACCAACTACATACCATACCAATCCCGTTGTAGAATTAATGCAAAAAGGAAATCCAATCCACAAGAATTTTATGTTTTAACAAAACCAAGAAAATTGACTACATAATGGCCCCTAGTTAGTGTCTAGAATACAACACAAGCACAACTAACATAATTTACATTTGTCAAATTCTGAATAATAAAATGTCATTACGAGCATGTATGGAGATTTAAAGCGTAAATAAACAAAAACTACGATACAGATGTGGTAGCGACTAACGAGCATAACTTCTTTGAGACAACTTCAAACTTTAAGATAATCCGTCCCTCTGAATCTGCCAGATGCCGCCCGATATTTCGACTGTTGGCGGACAAGAGTTGACTTTGACCAGCTTCGACCACAAATGGCAATACTCTGATCCATTCCAAATTTTCCTCAATATTTCCATGAGAAATAACTTCTAAACGCCCACGAAATTAACAATCAATATCAACCTGGAAAATTCCATCACATCTTTCCCTCACTTGCCAAGTTCAAAGAGCCATCCTCCATTAGCTTGATGCTGAGACTATTGAATCTCCCTCTCGAGTAATGACGAGAAGCCTTTCTCCAATCAGTTCCGGTTTTCATCATGGCAACGAATTCTTTATAGCTTATTTTGCCATCCTACATTCATTCATTCATTCATTCATTCATTCATTCAGACATTTAAAAACTCACGTTTTGAAAACGAATTCTGCTAATTCAAATCATATTGAAACCCTAATTAGGAAAACAAAGAATGTCACCTTGTTTGTATCCACTTCTTGAAAGATATCATTCGCTATATCTGTACAGTCATCTGTAGCAACATCTTCTTTCAAAGCAGATTGAAGCTCCTCCTGGCTCGATGAAACCATTTCCATCATTGTCAAAGTAGGAGAACGCCTTGTGAAGGTGCTCATCGTTACTCACTCTTTGCAAATGGAGAGAAACTGCTAAAAACTCTCCATAGTCCAGAGTTCCTTTCCATTAATATCTACCTGTCCCCAAACAAAAGCGCAACCAATAAAATTCAAAGGAAGCTAATTTGCCGATAGATGCCACTACTCATCTTTAGTTTTAGGAACATGACGAAAATGCATGCCAATTGAGAAAAAAGAAATGTCAGTCAGAATTCAAAAATAAAAAGGAAAAGAAAATTCAAAGCAATGTGCACTCACAGCTCCAACAAGCATCTGAACTTCAGAGTCCGCAAGTTGCGAGTTAACATTTAGAAGGCCAGCTTTCAACTCTTCGATTGAAACAATACCATCCTTATCTGTGTCCATCTTATTAAACATTTCTTTGATGTTTTCAACTTCTTCAACAGATAAGAAATCAGCAATAACCTGAGAAACATGTGGAAAAAGAAAAAAAGGGAAATCATAAAGTGGAAGGGAAAAAAATATTTCTTTAAGAAACAGAGTAAAGTTTAAGGAAGCAATCAACCAACCCTTAGAGCTTTTCTTTTGAATCTGTTCATCACTGAAAACTGTTTAAGCCTTGACTTGACAACATCTCCAAGAGGAACATTTGGAGCCTTTTTTGCATTCTGAATCCAAGAATGCTCTGCATAAAAGTAAAAATAAAAATTATGTCAGGAAATATAACATCGTCACAGTTATTAAAGAATACCAAATGATTAAAACAGAGCATTGAGGGTTGCGGCTGCCATGCTTAATATCAACAGGAGGAGAGCACTGAAGTAAGTTCTCAAAGAATATGAAAATGCTTCCTATTCAAAGATTTAACACATCAAAACTTAGCAAGTCACTCGTACAAATTAGTTGTTCTAATCCTAAGGCAGCTTATCATATAAAAGGACAACCCAATACCCACAATAATCAAAGTTTGTAAGTTGAAGTCACAGACAAGTACAACACAATACACTGGAAGTAAAGAGACAATTACCAAGAACTTGCTTTGCAGTTAATCGAAGCTTTGGGTCTGGCTCAAGCATTTGCCTGACTAAACTTTTAGCACTCTCTGATATGTTTGGCCATGGATCTCGTTTGAAATCAATATGACCACGGATAATAGCTTGTGCAACCCCTTGTTCAGTCTCTACATCAAAAGTATAAATTAGGCACAAGTGGAACAGTCCTGTTAACAAAAGAAAGTAAAGAAGCAGAATATATGTATGTGTACAGAGAGGAAGAGAGAGAGGTAAACTTACCAGCCCAAAATGGGGGAACCCCACACAACAAGATATAAAGTATTACTCCTGCACTCCATATATCTATTTCTGGGCCATAATTCCGTTTGAGCACTTCTGGGGCCATGTAATACGGACTTCCAACAATCTCGGAGAACTTCTCACCTAAGATAAAAAAAAAGAACTTCGGGCGTTACACCGATTGTACAACATGACTATAAAAGCCAAAATACTATTTGGAATTTCTAATGTTCACAGAGTAAGTATATTGGGAAATACAATAAGGATACACTCTTATGGAGATGACCATGCCAGTATCTTTGAAATAAACAAGCAAAAAGGGAAAAAAATGAGAATTGATAGCTCCACGATGGCCTAAGGCTCGTTTTACATGAACTAATTAAACGGCCCAATTCATGGATGCATGGTAAGAGTAACCACACAAGTCTGCTATTCTAGTAGAAACAGTGAAGTCATCAGTTGTTAGACTCTGTCTATCATTCTCCTAGTCTATGAAACATCAGTTCAGTGCACTTCCCGTCAATTTCCAATATCCCTTTATAGCAAATCTTGACAATAAATCATGATCCGCAATTGCTACCTAAACTCACTAAACTTCACCAAGCGTGTAGATAATTTACTTTAAGTACATGTGCAGCAGGTCAGAATCCTAGCTCAACAGTCACAAATTTAGCTCCAGAAACTAAAAGTAACATCTTTAGTTAGCAGTAACTCACCACATCCCTTTCAGCTGGGGACTTACATATATTGCTAAATAACTTGAACTATGAAACTTTTAAAAATTACCTGGCTTAAAGAAAATAGACAAACCAAAATCGATAGCTTTAAGAGGCGAATTCTCCTTCTTATTCGCAAATAGAAAGTTCTCAGGCTTCAAATCCCTATGAATCACACCATGCTTGTGGCATAGCTGCACAACTTCCACAATCGTCCTAGTAACCGCCGCCGCAGCACGCTCCGTGTAATGCCCTCTGGCCACAATCCGGTCAAACAATTCGCCTCCCTCACACAACTCCATCACTAAATGCACCGCATTGTCGTCCTCGCACGCCTCTTTCAAGGTCACGATACTCGCATTCTTCGGCAAGTGCTTCATAATCGCCACCTCTCGCCGTACATCTTCAATATCAATCGCCGTCCTCAATTTCCTCTTGGATATGCTCTTGCAAGCGAATAAATCCCTCGTTTCGCGCTCGATGCATAGGTACGTGATTCCGAACTCGCCGCGCCCGACTTCACGATCGACGAGGTACTTGTCGTCGATGTTGAGCTTGGCAACGTCGGTTAGCACAGTGATTGGCGGTTTCTTATTGGAGTGATTTTGAGGTTCTTTGCTCCGACGGCCGTGATCATGACCGCCGTGGCCTGAGAAGGTTGATTTCACGTCTTCTCTAGCGACGGCTGCCGGAGATCTACAACAATTACCCATTAATGTGGAAAGCTTTTTAGCTTCAGTTATGGATACTGTACAACCCAAACTAAAATTCTTTAGTAACGGATTCACATTATTGAACTAAAATCCTAACGGAGATGACAAACCAAAAGCTCAACTCTTATCAGAAATTGTTTAACGCTTCACTACATAGTGAAAGAGAGGGTGCGCTGCTTTTGTGTACAGTAGCGGTTTGCATCATGTAGTCCGATCGATTTTTTCATTGCCGGTCAAATTAATCAGTAATTAGGGAAGTTAATTATCATGTAAAATCGGTATTAGTATTGCCGGTCTTGTTATGACCGACATTGGTATTGCCGGTCTTGAACCTAATTAAGCTTCTCTCTTTATATTTCAAGGCTTGATCGGTAATGAAGTTGCCTATTCTAAGAAAAATCAAATTTGGACCGACAATAGCATTGCCGGTGAAAGATTAATATTAATTAAATAGTCCGACCGGTAATGAAAAAAATCGATCGGACTATAAATATTCACCTCTTAATCATTTCGTTTCAAAATATTTACGTTTATTTTTTAAAGTTTATATTTATAATTTACCCGTGAAAGAGAAGCTTTCTGGATATTTTTTATTATTTTTTTTATCTAGAAAAATAATTTCAAATGTTTTTTATTTTATTTTTAAAGTAAACGGTTGACAACGGGACGGTGATTGGGTTTGTTTGTTTTGTTCGTTGGATTTCGATACTTTTCTTTATTTTAACTTCTCGTCCTCCAACTTTTTCATTTTAATATTTTAGACAATGGACCTACCTGCAGACGAGACAGAATGAATATAGGGAACTGCATTGATTTTTTTTTATTTTTATTTGAGGCTGTCTATTTTTTCTTTTACTGTTTTTATATTTATTTAGCCCTCTGATCGACTCCATTATCGAAACTTTCTGACATTCCTTCAATTTTTTTTTCCCATGATCGTATCTGTTGGAATAATCTGAATTTCCGAAAATCTTTTAGTTTACTAGTTGAAGGACAATGAACACTTGTCATATTAAATCAAAGATTATGGAACCAATCCTTAGCTGAGGTCTGATTTTTGGACAAAAAGAGCTAGGACAAAGTGAATAAAGATTAGAGATTTTGTTTATTTTGTCTTAGTTTTTTTTTTTTCCAAAAATCAGTGGACATCCTTAGTTTCTCAAAGATAATATTTTTTCAATCTTCAAATATATATTATGTTTTGACTTTTTAGATGTAATTATTTTTTAATAAATCTGGTCGTTAAATTGAAGACGGGGTAGTACTATATGTTGATTCCTGGTAAGAAAGTTATATGTTGGAGCATTTTTTCCTCGTATACATTGTAGTTGTGGATGTCAACTACAAAAGGATATAAAAATGCAATCTAATTAGAGAATTATTAATTCTAAACTTTTAAAAGAAAAAAAGAACCATAGAGTTAAGAAATAAGAAGGGAAAGATGCTAAATGTTGTGTCTTTTATTTGCATAGAATTGAACGTAAGAGCTAGGGGTGTCATAAAAGTTAGTCATACTATTTAGGGTTAATTCCTATAGGGTCGGAGAGTTTAAGGGTCGGAGCTAAAAAAGTCATTTATTTAAAAAGGTCTAAAATTTACGGCTAATTCTAATCCTTTCGAATTTCAGGGTTCAAGAGTCGGCCCTCTATCGATAAATTATTTTTTTTTCGCACCATTCAACTATAAAATAATATTTGTAAATTTTTTAAATTAACTTAATCTAAAATTTGAAAATAAACAAAATAAAATGTTGTAGGACGTCATAAAAACAATATGGAATGTCGTAGTGTATAATAACGATAATGTAATAGTTTAATTTTTAACTAATAAAGTAAAAGAAAAAATAAAAGAAACAAATCAATCGGTTAGTATGCATGTTTGTTGTCATCATCTCCTCCTCCTTTTTTTTAATAAAAAATAAAAAATTATAAAAAAATGAAAACTAATATGGAATAATGAAGTTGATGAATGATGATTGATTTAGGGAGATGATATGAGGCAGAAGAAGGAAAAAACGAAGTATAATATATTGGATTGTTTATTCAAACTTTATTTTGCTGTCAATAAATATTTGTGATAACCATTTTTTTAAGTTATACAATCATCATCTTTAAATTAATTAATCATCAAAATATTATTAAAATAATTATATTAATATTAATAAAATAAAATTAGTTCATAAATATAAATATTAAGGCAGTGCTATAACTCAAACCTTTAGAACTAGGCCCCTTTAAGACTTCTATTTTATATGGCTAAATTCTTTAAGACTTAAAATATAATTGGCCGATTTTTTGATCGTAAATCCGCCCTAAATTTTAAGCTTTTCAGACCAAGCTTTTTGGGCTGGCCCATTTTGACATCCTAGGTAGAGCAGACAATGCTTTGTGTCTCTCCCTTTTTTTGTTTTAGTTTGTGTTAGTTGAAGAACCTTTTTTGCGGGTCTTATTTGATTTGAGTGTTTTGTGTCTCTCCCTTTTTTTGTTTTAGTTTGTGTTAGTTGAAGAACTTTTTTAGCGGGTCTTATTTGATTTGAGTGTATTTGGACACGATAATAACCATTTGCAAAACGTAATTACTTTATCTCATAAAAAAAAAACGTAATTACTTTAGTTTGTTGAAAAAGATCTTAATTTTTTTTATATTTTTTTTAATTCACATTTTTCAAAAATTAATTACAGTATCAAACTGGGCTTAGAGTTCGGGACAAAGAAAAAATTGGATTTGGCAAACTGGTTTAGACTAAGCCTTTTAAGAATTAATGGGCTACAGATGGAAACTGGCAGGATATATTCTGGGCTGGATGTCCCAACCAACCAGGTCCAATTATAAACAGGAAAAAGGAAAGCAGCAAATTTGAATTGTTTGTAAAAGTACAGGGACTAAATACCACATTATCCCTTCTATAAACAAACTGAATTAAGTTTGATGCCAAAGCAATAGGAATGTTAAAAGGAGGAATGTAAAATAGAGATCAGACTTTGTTAAAAAATACAGTAAGTACTAATTAATTAATTAAAACAAAAAACTGTTTGACCAGCTTGTTGACGGTTGCCCAATTGCTGATCGTATCTTAATTATGTTCAAAGAGCTCGCGGGTCACTATACCAGTGTGCTTAATTGTGGGGTCGGGACTCGGCCACTCGGGAGATTTATTTCTATTCTTAAACTTTAATGCGAAACGACGTGGTTTTAGGCTATGTATGTGAAATTTGTCAAGATGCAAGAGGGATTAGCACGGGACCGGACTTACGTACACTTCCATAGGTACGTTGCGTACACTTCTCTGCTTGAAATAGTTGTACGTTTGATCAAACGTACAATTATTTCAAACATATAATCATTTAAAGCAGAGAAGCGTACCTAAATTTTTTCCATTAGCATGAGGCTCACGAACACCACAACAAATTGAGTTGTTTTCAACTCGCGAGATACGTTGTATTTGAGTCTTTTTAAGTCTTTTTATAAACAAACGAACCAAAAATGTAAATATTGTCTTGTAATTTTTAATAAAATAAGTAGTTGATACCATTTAATTAGGAAAATGAGAATAAGAAAATAGAACGTAGATAAAATTTTAATTAGGAATAAAAGTTAAATTAAGAAGTTGGATTTGTGTATCATAATTCGATTAGGAATAAATTATTGTTTGTTGTTATTTTTTTATATATAATAGCGAGATTTTTAATTTTTAAATATATTTTAATTGTAAATTCAATAGTAAATTTTATTGTCAAATCAGCATCCAACACAAGACGTTTTATTAATGAATAGTTATTTAACACATGTATTTTAGAACTTTGAATTTTAATTATGTTTCAACCTACAATTTAATGTCAATGATATTATTTTTTTCCTATTCTAATTAGAAAATTAAAAAACGATAATAACATAATGATTCGTAATCAAATTCTACCAATTACTTTTTCCTAATATAATAATTTTATTCTTAATCAATTTTCTATCTTTTATTTAAAAAATTATTCCTAATAAAACTATAATACAATATTTTTTTAATTAAATAATTTTTTCTAATTTAAAATTCATAAAATTTATTTTTTCTATCCCTAATTAAAATTGACATGTCTTCTTTTTTCCTATTCAAATGGACATATTATTAAAAAAAATTATTCCTCATCAAATTATAATATATATTATTTTTCTAATTTTTTTATTAAACTTTTATTCCTAATAAAAAAAAATCAGCTATATTTTTTTTTCTTATTCTTAATTAAAACGAACATATCTATTTTTTCAAATAAATAATTTTTCGTACTAAAATTTATTTTATTCTTTCTTTATATTTCTAATTTAAAAAATATCTTTTTTTCCTATTCAAATGAGTATGTTATTAAAAATATTATTCTTAATCAAAATATAATATATATTATTTATTAAACTATTATTTTTAATTAAAATTGGCATATCTTAATTCAAGTAATAGGAAAAACTAAATTAATTAGATGTAATTATAAATTTTATTATGAAATCAAATCTTGATATGTAACTTTTATTTTTTTGCTATGTTTATTATTTTAACAATAAAATAAATTTTTTATTTTAAGATTGTAGATTTTGAAATACAATCAAAATAATTATAATTAATTTAGATTTAAAATAATTACCTATTATATAATATTTGATATAGATTTAATAATGTTTAATACGAATAATTATTATATAATTTTTTATATGATATATTTAAATTATTAATTTTTAAAGGTACGAATTTTATGTCCAACGGACGAGCCCACTTACTTATAAATTATAATTTTTCGATGCCATAACATGGACAAACTCGCAAACGTGTACGTAGGGTTTCTCGTCTCACATATCATGAAGAAAGATATGCACAATGAAACAAACTCGAAGCGGAAATCCATGGATGACTTACCTGGATATCTCTTATCGGACATATTTCACAGACTACCTATCAAGAGTGTTGGCGTATGTATGTGCGTAAACAAGTCATGGTTCTCTCTCGTAAAGAATCCCGCGTTCGTTTCCTAGTATACAACCACCAAAAACAAAACCAATCCACCATTGATCTTCTCTTTAGACTACATACCGACAACGAAAGATTCGATCTTCACAAGATCTTATAGCTCCCTCTAATTTATAAAGATAGTTTCAGGCTGCACGTTGGTTTTTGCCATGGCTTGCTATGCTTTCCGACAAAAGATTTAAATAGTTTTGTGTTATGGAATCCTGCCATTAATAGAAAAATAGACCTACCTCCTGCCTTCACCAATTATTATGAGTTAGAAGTGATGAATATCGGATTTGGATTCGATCCTCTAACGAATGACTACAAGGTGGTTAGGGTTCTTTGTTTTCGGAGGGGGATGTTTTTAATGCTAGGGCCTAGGTAATCTCTTTGAACAAAAATTGTTGGAAATTGGTTTCGGATCTTGATTCTAGTAATTGCTTCACGAGTCCTTCACTCGCACCAGCTGTAAGCGGTGTTGTGCATTGGTATACATCTAGTAATAGAGAGTCTATTGTTATTCTGGCCTTTGATTTGAACAAAGAAGTTTTCCGAGAAGTTATGTGCTCCGAGGTTTTCAAAGCTCCAAGAATATACACAGCACTGCAAGTGTACAAAGAGTCTTCCCTTACATTTTGTGTCTAGGACAAGAAACTATCCAAACGGGCAGAAATATGGGTGATGAAAGAGTATGGCCGCGTCGTGGATCAAGATTTGGAATTTGATCAGAAAAACAATTTATTCTCGGGAGTCAACTTCTTTTATTCTATGGGGCTTCGGAATAATGTACAAGTATTGTGGCAGTTGGGTAGGTACCAGTACCACCGGGGGAGATATAATCAGGAATTGATACTCGTGTCGACTGATGTGGAGACGAAGGTAGTTGCAGCTGACTTGAGATCGTTTAGAGATTTAGGATGTTTCAAAGAGAGTTTGGTTTTACTAGACAATGCAATGCCAAGACAAACTTGTATACAAAAACTAGCAAGAATACTGGTCGTGTCAAGTGCATTACATTTAATTATAAATAGTAAATTTTAATATCATGCATTGGAGAAGAGAATGAGTTTCTTATTTAGTATGTTACTTTTATCTTTTCACTAAATTGTAGTAGATTGAATAATCAATAAAGCAGGACTGAACTGAAAAAGGCAACAATAGCAATTAGCAACGCCATTAACCTCCAAATCATACATCACGCAACTTTTAACTTAATAATCTTATCCACTTACAAGTCTCTTTTAGTATCTTTTTCTACTTACAACTTTTGGAAAATTAGGACTGAATCGGATTAGAAGATAAAGTAAACTCAATTCTTTACCTATGCACCCAAAAAAAAAAGAGAGTGAAATTAATCATACATATCAAAAGCATAAGAAACGTTTACATATCAAAGAATCTAAATCTAAAACTTGGAAATTAACACACGAAACTAATTATATCCCAATAAAAAAATTACGTAGTAGATATATTATCATGATTAAATGTGACTTCGCCTTTTATCTGAAAATTTCAATTTAATTAAATCGAGTATATTAATCATTAGAGATGTATTTAGTTCAGATATACCTATCATGTATTTTGATACTATATTTATATGACAAGTAGTATACCAAATAATGAAATAATCACACCGTCCATCCGCACGAACGTCAGAATATATAATTTGTGTCTACAGACCACAAACCAATGAAACGGTCTAAGTAAAAAATCATGACTAATAAAATCATATAATTAACTAATTAAAAGAAACATGAAACATACATACTGTATTTTAAATAATTATATGTATTTATTAATTGTAATTAACTAATTAATTAAGTCAGTTAATACCGGCCTAGGATAGATTTGAATTCAATTCAAGGTTTCGATTAATCGGATGACGTGTAGCGTGTATATTTACAAGATTAGATACGGTTCCATTGTAGGACCAGACCAAGTCATTAGTCATAGGTGTGAATCTTTTAGCACACGTGGGGTCCAACTTTTGCCTGACAATCCATGCATGCTTGCCACGTGGATAGATCTTTATGGGGGTCCACACGCGACAGCTAAAAATACTACCGCGTTTTTTACTTTGTGTGATATACACAGTCATCAATTATATTTTATTGTCGTTTTAAGCTGAAATGAACAAAGTTAACCCAAACGGCTAAAAAAGTTGTAAAAAATAAAATAGAAATGAACCGCATAGGGGAAAAGTAAGAAAATGACAGATTGACTGACAGTAACTTTTTTTGTGAGTGGCAGTTTTAAAGGTTGTTGATACGTAAGAGCATCTCCTAATATAGCCGACTTGTGCCACATGAGATATGATAGATAGAAAGAAAATGAATTAGGATTTTTTAAAATTTTGAATTTTATCACTTTATGTATAATATCATTGTTGAATTCTAATTTTAATTATTTTTATATAAATTAAAATAAAAAAATAACATAATTAGTTTGTGTATTATGGATCCATCATTTTAAAAATAAAATATTGCGTTTGAAAAAAAAAGAACTCTTCTTGACAGAGAGTTAGGAAGAAAAATAGTTAAGATTTTCTATATCATGTGAACTCAACAACCCAAAATTTTGAGTCATTACGAATTTAAATTTTCATCTTAAATAATATTTGGGTTTGAATTGATCTACATTAGTGCATCATCATGGCTTGCTTGATTGTAGAGAATATTGAAGTGTCTGCATCCGCCAACAGAATTTCCATATAACTGTGCTTAATCGTAAGCATGACGTCATATAAACGCAATGGGAACATTAGTTGCACTATACTAGTGTATATATACTACAATAAATAAAATAACTGTATTCGATTTCTTAAGAATATAAATTATGTGATTACGCGTGGGGTATTAGATATTATGGGACTAAAATGGTGAAAAAGATGATTATTGATTAGCATAATGCTATTATTAAAAAGTCAATAATCAGTTTTCTTTCCTGCTAAATTGTTGATATATGTTTTAATTATTATCGAGGGACGAGGGTCCGTTGTAGAGTTTCTCCCATGTTCTAACTAAAATAGTGTTATACTAATTATCACATGTTATGCTTTCTTAATTTTTTTTTCGATAACGTTATGCTTTCTTAATTAATCTATACATTTACATTTGACTGGCAATTTAATATGGTTCAAGTTGTGGAATAACATAATTCATCTATTTTTCTGCAGTTTTTTAATAACATATTTATCTGCAGTTAATATTGGTCTTAGAATAATAACATTATTAGTAAATAAATACTACGATCATCATTTAGACATAATTACGTACATATTTATCTCATAAATAAATAAATAAAAATTTTAATATTCATTGAGAATTACTGAAAATAGAAAATATATATCGCATATTATTAACAACGTAATTCTATCCAAATATTTTCAGATAAGATATATGTATATATAGATGGATATCAAAAAATATATATACTTTTGAAGTAAAAGATTTTATATGTATAATTAATAAGAAAAGGGAAAATATCATATGTAAATTCCTATCTTGTATTATATGTCATGAGACACATGACCAATGTATTTGACACCTTATAAGCAGAAACATGATCAAAAAGAAAACTTTTCTTTGTTCTTTTTTTTTTCCTATTCTTTCTTCATAATTGACATTTTATATTCACATTTAACATTCACACCACTTATAAAACCTTTTCCATTCCCTTTCTCTCTCTTATCTTTTTCTTCTACACCAATTAAGTTCCTCTCTGTTTCTAGATCGATGATCATGTCTTAATCTCTTTTGATAAAAGAGATTACTCTTTGAATCTTCTTCGATTGATTAATAATAATTATTATGGAAGGAAATCCACACCTTAATCTTCCTCAATCCCACCATTATTCTCAGTTTACGATACAACAACAACAACAAATCAGTGTGAGCGTTGATACAACAACAACAACAGGAGATAATAGGTTTCCTCAATGGAGTTTTCAAGAGACAAAAGAGTTTCTAATGATCAGATCAGAGCTCGATCAGAATTTCATGGAGACTAAGAGGAATAAGCTTTTATGGGAAGTTATCTCCACCAAAATGAAAGAAAAAGGCTACAATCGCAGCCCTGAACAGTGCAAATGCAAATGGAAAAACCTAGTCACCCGATATAAGGTAAATACTCAAATCTCCATACTATATAACTCGAAAATTAATAATTAATTTTATTTTAATCATAAAACATAAGATTAATTAATCATACGCGTTCCTTATAATTGATATATCGTATATACTATAATAATAAAGGTCAAAGGAAATAATTTTGGTACGCAGTGCTTATCGAAATCTAAATAATTAATTTAGTTCAGATTGTTAAGATTAAGATATGTAGAAATGTTCATAAAAAAAAAAAAAAGATATGTAGAATTGATTTATTATGAATATACTTAATTGATCTAGCTAGGGTATTGTGTATTTCATTATTTTATGTTTAATTTAGGGCTGCGAAACGATGGAGCCTGAAGCTATGAGACAACAATTCCCGTTTTACAACGAGATTCAAGAGATTTTCGCTATGAGGATGCAGAGAATGTTATGGGCGGAGGCGGAAGGCGGTGGTGGGGGAAGTGTAAGTGGGTCAAAGAGGAAGGCGGCGGCGCTACTATCTTCCGATGATGAAGAAGAGAACATCAACGAAGACAGCGAGCCTGAAAATAAAGGAAATATTACCGTGAGGAAGAAGAAAAAGGCAAAGCTAAGTCGTAGTGGAAGTAGCACAAGTAGTAGTGGAAATATAAATAGTATTCGGGAGATACTTGAGGATTTCATGAAGCAAATGATGCAAATGGAAATGCAATGGAAAGAAGCTTTCGAGGCGCGAGATAATGAGAGGAGATTGAAAGAAATGGAGTGGGAGGGAGACGATGAGAGCTTTGGAAAATGAGCGGCTGATGATGGAGAGGCAATGGAGGGAGAGGGAGGAGCAACGCGGATCAGGGAGGAAGCTAGGGCGGAGAGAAGAGATGCTCTTATCAATGCACTCTTAAACAGACTCAATAGAGATTAAAGAGAAGACTAAATCTAGCTATTTCTAGTAATTAAGAGAGGTTTGTTTCTACTTAACTGATCTCATTTTGGACAACGTTTCATAGCAACTTAGCGTAAAATGCTAGCGGATCAAGTATACGTTGAAGTATATTTCATGACGTCTACATAACTCTATTATTTGATTAGTTATATATAGTTTAATTAACTTTTTATGGATTTATGAATTGATCTCCCTTTTTGCCAACTTGAGGTTTCTTATAAATTTGCTTTCTCTTTTAGTTATAGCTAGTGATAAAAAGCTCGCCATTATATATGCAATGATTTTCTTCTTGTGATGATGTTAATCACGAGGGCTTTATATATCATCGAGATGATTATAAGCCATATATAAAAAGAACATATTGTTTTTGGAAGTGATGATTTAGAGCCTTTTCTTGGTGGGGGAAATATATGTTAATTATGTCAATCCACAATATACATGGCTTTTTTATATTTCTCGTGGGAAATGTAGGATTAGCTAGGATTTAAATTTCGATTTAGTTTTGTGATGATAACAACTGGCCGGGATGGGATCATGAGCAGATTATGATCGAATGGTCTTAAAACTGTCCTTATGTATTACTTTTTTTTTTTTTTTAATTGTCCTTATGTATTACTTAAAATCATCTATAAGCTAATATTGCTCCATTAATTCTGGTAATGTGGTGATCACCTTCAAGGAAGTATCCTATCATTAACCACTAATTAATTAGCTAGGTATGCTTGATTAATTAACAATAATTAGGGCTGTGTTTGATACAGGTGATATGATTAGACAGTAATCGTTCAATTATTTATTAATTTTATGTATTTTATGCACATTCATCTTATGTATCTATTCACATCTTATTTTCTTATACAATCATCTGTTATGTTGCCCAAACATTTCCTGTTATAAAAAGAAGTTAATTTGAATACTTTATTATCAAACATAAATGGTTTTGTGCATCGGAGTTGGTTGTTTTTGTAGTACACTGTACAAGCATGGTGTAGCAACAGAAATGGTGATATTTGTGATTGCCATATATATATGCTTCAAAAAGAATTTACGAGTTGATGATGCAAGGTTTATCATCATTTTGTTTTCACATATGTGATCATATATATCAAAAAGTTTAAAGTACTATCTCCATCTCAAAATACATGATATTTTGATAAATATGATATAATGTAATTAACATGATATAATGAAGATATTTTTTGTGAAAAAATAATTGTTTAAACTTTCCCAAATTAAACAAAATAACGTATATAACATAAAAATTATTTTTTCTGACAAAAATATTATATTTATTTAATTACATCATGTCATATTATAAGTTAATCGTAAAAAATATATAGAACAAAATCATCATTATAATTTTATTTTATTTATTTTAAAAAAACATCATTCTATAGTCTATACCGCGTGAAGCCAAAACTTTTGTGCATAAATATTATATTGAGATGATTTTGTTCGAACTAAGTTTCTTGTTCAAACTTCACAGTCGTAAACAGCATATACTTAAAATATGTAGTATATGACCCAAAAACATAAAAGTTACATAAGTTAACAGTGTCTTTTCTTTTCTTCTTCTTGGGATACAGAGATTTATTAACGTTATATATTGAGTTATTGACCGACATAAATAGCACATATGTTGTGTTTTGTGCCAGATTTATTTTAGTTAGTTAATTATAGTAATTGCTAGCTATATATATAGATCATGTTCAAACTGGTTCTTCAGGTTTCATATAATATGGTCGATCTGTCTCGTTTGACTTCTGCTGTGTGTACGTATGTACTTAGCCTCCAATAAATTCTTTGATTTTGGGCGCTGACATATATATTTAAGGCTGAAAATATATACTCCCACCGTCCAAAATAGATGTAAATTTTTCAATACAAATTGTATATAAAAATTTATATCTATTTTGGGATGGAAATAGTATATATGGGATGGAGATAGTATATATGTGTATATTTATATATAATACCATATGCTGTATTTTCAGAACTAGCTAGTTGCATTTAATTTCCTAGAAAGCTATCAGATGCTGATTCAATGTAAACTTCTGATCGTGTACATGTAGTAAATTTTGACTAACCAATTTAAATTATGTATTAATTATAAGTTGATCATATGCATCCACTTATCATATTGTACAATGTTTATTTATTTATATCAGACTAACTTGATCATATCCTAATGAATATTGACAGTTAATTTCCAAGTAACTACGTAAGAAATCAAACTTCGTGTACTAGAAACACCCTTGACAGACTAAAGTATGTAAAAAGCCATGGGCAAAACTTAGATTCTTGCATTAGCAGAAGAATGCAAAGGTCTAAGAATTAACAACAAATTACAAAAAGATATATAAAATATCTGATTTTTTAAATTTATTGATATTATAGATGTGTTTGGTTATTAAAATAGTATTGAAATATTTTTTTTTTATACATAAATATTATGTATTCATTATTATATTTTATGATGGATTTGTAAACTCTAAAGAATAATCGTTCAAAAACGATTTAATGTAATTTTATTAATGTTCACTCTTAGAAAACCAAACAGACCTTACAAAAAAAATTAAGATATAAATTTATAAATTATATGTCTATTTTTTGATTAGTTATTGGTTCCTATCTCTCCTGCTAACGCACAGTAGGCTAAGTTTTTGCCAAAAAAACATATAATTCAACTCGTTAAAAATACTAGTATCAATTAATATATCAACTGTACATTAAAAAAAGCATTACGTAATGAAGTACATATTGGATTAAACATTCATTATTTATTACCAACCTCATTAAGCATGCAATAATTAAATATTGGTGAATTTGTTTATTCAGAAGTCAGAACTATGTTTATGCGCATAATAACATTGATTATAATTTTCTAATTAATTGACTAGTCTAACTATTTGTCACGGGTACTTGAAATTTCTACAAAATAAATAAATGGAATGTTGTTAGAATTTTAATTTTAAAGTATGAGAGCAAAATAAGAAAACTAGAAATTATTTAATTATATTAATTGACCCTTATTTTGTATTCTTTCCGAGTTGGCTGGATCAGGATGCCTGACATGTACGGTTGCTTGAAGTGGAAGTCAAGCCACAACATTTCGAGAAAATTCCTATGCAAATGCAAGGAAGAAATCATCTTAGACTCCAGAAGTCCACTCTGGAACATAATTTTTTTTAGATAAAAGAGAATTACTCTAGATGTTTCCTTCCAAAAATATTCAATATTTGATTATGAAAATGAAGCATTTTATAATATATATATATATATATATATATCTAAAGGATATGGCTTAGTCAAAGTTTTAACAAATTTTTTATTGACTTGCATACTTTCCTGCCTCCGTTTATTCATCTTATGATAGTTAAAATCAAATGACGTACTTTCAAACAAACAGATTGAAAATGTTACGTGCTAGCGACGTGCCTCCATGACTGATGATGTCTATACATTCTAGACTAGATGTACTACTAATTAGTTACAGACGACGAAACAATCAACCAAATTTCAAAATGACGCCAATCAGAACAGTAACCCGATGACATGATATTTTCTCTTTCGAAAAGTTTGGTGTTCAACTCCTCGGAACATCCAATATTATTAAAAAAAAAAATCAAAATACCATATATACAGAAAGTCTAATAATATGAAATTCAATGGTCGATAATACCGAGAGATCGACAAGCCCATATTCGGAGGCACAAAATTTCAGGTATTGGGCTATGTTGGGCTCAGATTTTCAGCTAGGTGAGAAGCTCCTCCTATTTTTATTTTTATTTTCATTATTATTATTATTTATTATTATTGATGCTTCCAATAAGTTTAGTAGAAATGAATGGGATAATTTTATTTATTTTTTTAAATGAGGATTGATTGAGTAACATTGTCATTTTCTGTTTACAACTTGCTATAAAATATTTTCCAACCTCCAAGAACTCAGCTTCCTTTTTCCACTTGCGACACAGACATTCAACTTGCTAAACAATTAAATTAATTTTTCTTCAGAAAAATGAAAAAAGTTTTAACCGTATGGACATCAAACGTCATGATTTGAGTATAAAACGATACCTTCAACTTGAATGAAGGTTCGAAATGCGAATGAATAGAAGAATTATGAAGAATTTAAGATAGTATATACTCCGTATATCCTTCATTAATCGTCACTTTTTCTACGATTAAAAAAAAATGACAATTAATTAGTTAGGAACATATGGATGTAGTATTTTGAAACAAATATTTCAAGAAGAATGAATATATAAAGATACATGTAAGAAAACATATTACATGAATTAACCAAAATAGAAGGTTTTTCGAGATCAACATTCATGGTTGGTAGCACGGACCACTGTCACTGTGCATGGTGACAAGTAACTTCATTATACATTAGAATGGACATATGCACATGGAACTTCAATTTAATGGGCAATATAATTATTTTTATTGATGAAGGCGATATAATTCATTAGCATAATTTCAAATGAAATGATTGATTGTCCAAAATAAATTCCAAATGATGGCCAATTATTGGCCACGCAATATATATATCATATCAAGAAAGACATTTGTTTTCTTTGTCATGTCGAGATTTGCTACGTACCATTAAGACTTTGATGGCTAACATCACTTCTTATATTTTTATGTATACACCTTGAAATAACAATCGTCTCCTTTATTCAATCGATAGCTCTAGGACGGATGAGCAATGGCGATTATCCTCTATGTATCATGGCGACGATGTTGGCTAGTTTTATTGAAAACCTTTTGTTATCTCAGGCAATGCAATAACAGCCAGTGATTTAAGATAGTTCGTCATTAGTGATAGTGCAATCAAGGAAAATGACATTCCAATAAAAAAGAAATCTCAAATTCAAAGAGTTGATGTGTG
>NW_027266478.1:0-84707 GCF_046630445.1 Rutidosis leptorrhynchoides | reverse complement strand
TTTTTTAACGGGATGGAGCTACGGAAGTTATGAAGTTGAATTTGAGGGAGGTAAGCGAAACAAAGTAAAGTTAGAGGAGCGACATGGGAAGATATGTGAGATACTACCTCCATCCCAAAATAGATATAAATTTTTACATGTAATTAATAATAAAATAAATATAAATTTTTATATGTAATTAATAATATCTTTGAAATAAAGTCCACAGTCATTCATCCCAAGTTTAAATTCATAAACATTGTTTAATGTAGTTATTTTTTAATGAAACAGTCCAATATAGAAAACTTGGAAATTAGCATTAAACAAATCAAGAAATTTAGACGTTGTGCTCTTGATTGATCTCTATTTAATGGCTGAAAGACTTGAAGAGTTAGAGAATCAAACCTAGATATAATGGCAACATATCAACAGCCTTTACTAGGGAATCCCAATTCTTCTTCCAAAATATCTTCTCTCTTTCTATTTCTCTTCATTGCAACACTGATTGGGTCAACAACAATCTTCACTATCCAATATCTGACCAATAAAAATGACTCTTCTTTGACGAGTCCCCTCCAAATTGAACCGATTATGCCACACAGCACATGACCAAAAATCGTGTATAGCCACAGTCAACGACTTGGCAGTGTCTGACAAAAGTTTGACCAGTGATCATGCCGGTTTACTCAAAGTCTTGTTGGAGAAATCTGTCCTTGACTTACAAAAAACTGTCAAGGTTGCCAAATTGGTCCACAGCCGAATTAACAGCGACGACGAGGCGCTGACTGAATGTGTGGAGTTGTTAGAATTGTCTATTGACAGAATCATCGACTCCAGGGAGGCACTTGCTGATAATACTGTCGAGTCACTTGCCGATGCACACTCTTGGCTCAGTGGGGTTCTCACTAACCATTTCACATGTTATGAGAACCTCGATGAGCCTTCTAGGATCCTGATGCAGCCGTGGCTCGATGATTTGATTTCTAAAACTCGAACCTCACTCGCCATTCTAGTTGCTACAAATTCAGGTCCATCTTAGATCCTATATTCCTAAATATCTATTTTTTCTTAATTTAGAGACAATATATTGACTAGTACTAATATTATACTTAAACTGATCGATATCCAACTATAATTAAAAAGTTAATTAGTTGAATTCTAATGAACACGAGAATACTTTGTGAAAATTTAAATTGTATTAAGATATTCTTTACCTCAATTTTACTTTTGTTTAATTTGTGGTTGTAGAATCAGGATCGAGAAATGAGCTTGTGGACGCTGTTAGGAAATTTCCATCATGGGTGACAAGCAGGGACAGGAAGCTTCTAGAATCGTCAGTGGCAGGAGGAATTCAGGCAAATGTCGTGGTGGCTAAAGACGGAAGTGGGAAATACAAGACCGTAAAAGAAGCAGTAGATGCAGCTCCGGTGAAAAGCAAAACTAGGTATATAATTTACGTGAAAAAAGGAACCTACAAAGAGAATGTCGAAATTGCCAAGAACAAGAAGAATATAATGCTCGTTGGAGATGGAATGGAGTTAACGATCATTACCGGCAACCTAAACGTCGTGGACGGATCTACCACTTTCAAATCAGCAACCGTCGCCGCTGTGGGAGACGGATTCATGGCCCAGGACATTTGGTTCCAAAACACGGCTGGCCCACAAAAGCACCAAGCCGTCGCCCTCCGTGTCGGTGCCGATCAATCCATCATCCACCGGTGCAAAATCGACGCCTACCAAGACACGCTCTACACACACACAAACCGTCAATTTTATCGAGATTGCTACATCACCGGCACGGTGGACTTCATCTTCGGAAATGCCGCTGTCGTGTTCCAAAACTGTAAAATTGTGGCCCGGAAGCCCATGAGCAACCAAGCGAACATGGTCACGGCCCAAGGCCGGGAAGACCCAAATCAGAATACGGGGACATCAATTCAGAGTTGTGACGTCATC
Organism: Rutidosis leptorrhynchoides; assembly: GCF_046630445.1. Taxonomy (NCBI): domain Eukaryota; kingdom Viridiplantae; phylum Streptophyta; class Magnoliopsida; order Asterales; family Asteraceae; genus Rutidosis; species Rutidosis leptorrhynchoides. Next base: position 82,770 of record NW_027266478.1, on the reverse strand, counting down.
GCTAGCTCAGATCTTGGGCCTGTTAAGAATTCTATCAAACGTATTTGGGTCGGCCCTGGAAGGCTTATTCAAGGACCGTTGTGATGCAGTCTAATATTGGGGACCACGTGGACCCCACTGGTTGGTCGGTGTGGGATGGGGATTTTGCATTGAAGACTTTGTATTATGGAGAGTATATGAATAAGGGAGCTGGAGCTGAAACTAGTAAAAGAGTGAAGTGGCCTGGGTATAGAGTGATTACGAATAAAGACGAAGCTAAGAAATTCACTGTTGCCGAGCTCATTCAAGGTACCACGTGGCTTAAATCTAGTGGTGTTACTTACACCGAAGGGCTCTGATTATTTTCCTTTTTATCCTTATCTTTTTATTTAGTGTTATACTCAATTGTGGTGTGATGTCCCCATTGTTTTAAGTGTTATTGGTGTATTATGCTTAATTGTGATGAGATGTCCACTCTACTTATCTATTTTGTATTTTTTTTTAAGAATATGTATTTTCTAAAGTTAATAACTTTTATTTTAGAGATGTGAAACGTAAAACGATATGAAACGTAGATGAATAAAAGTTATTACTATCATACTAAGAATATTATTATAGAAGTATAAGGATTAAACTGAAAAATATGATAAAATATTGAAGATTGCATATCGCAGCTAACATATTCTAATAAGGATTACGTTCTTAATCTAATATTATAATTAAGTAACCATTTGGTCCTTGTTTCAAACATTTTTGAACTGTTTCGTCCCTTCAAACATAAATCGAACTAAATGATCTCTCAAACGTTAATTTTTAACTAGTTAGTCCCTCGACCCTAACGGACGTTAAATTTGGTCGATCTGTCACTTTTAGCCAATCATAGAGTGACACGTGTACATGACGTGTAAAACAATTCCACATAGACTTATCGAACCGGACCAAAATCGAACCGAATCAATTTAACAACGAAACGGATTATATAAGGGATTGGACCGGTTCGGTCCAACTAAGATTGCAAATTGCTTTTCAATTTCGTAATTATACAAATCCCCCAACAACAAACAGCTGATTGTTCAATTAAGAAATAATTTTTCTCCAAATTCAGAGCTTTAATAAAAAAGCTTTCTCCCAATTTTTCTGGGATCTATTACATTAAATCTCCCTCTTCTCTTGTTTTCTTGCAATTTACAAAGATATGATCGCTCAAGCGAAGTCGTGAGCTTAATTTACAGAGATATGATCACTTAGAGTGACTCATCATAAGAAACTTTGAAATTACCTGAAAATGAGTAACTCTGCTTTGAGTTGTAATCGCCGCCGCCACTGGAGGAGAATAGCCAAATAGCTTTAAGCACGGCAACACTGCCATTTGCATCACCGTGACGTCACTTATACTTGAAAGCTCGGGTGTAGAAGATGTGTCATATTAATTGATCACGTACTTTTATTTTGAGTCCGACCGTCTTAATCGAGAGAAGCTCTCCTAATCGAGCCCAAATTCGGCGTCCACAACCCGTCACAAAGTCAAAACACATCAGAACACGTCGAATTCAGTTGAAACAGTAAGAACCCTTAAAGTATAATTTTCAATTCGAGTCAAATTAAGTCGTTAATTAAGTTGATTCTTGTGTAGAAATAGATTAGAGATGATGTAGAATAACATATATCGAAATCGAACAAAAACCCCAAGTTTCACGAAGAACCCTAAATTATACAAATATAACTTACTCGGTCGTAGTTAGGAGAAATTGACCGTAGAATCTTACTCCTCACGTCGAATACTACTGGCAACAAAAGACGAGAGGCAGAGAGAGGGCGATCGAGACGAAGGAGGAAGAAAGAAGAAGAAGAAAGAAAATGATTGGACCGAACCGGTCCAATCCCTTATATAATCCGTTTCGTTGTTAAATTGATTCGGTTTAATTTCGGTTCGATTTTGGTCCGGTTCGATAAGTCTATGTGGAATTGTTTTACACGTCATGTACACGTGTCACTTTATGATTGGTTAAAAGTGACAGATCGACCAAATTTAACATCCGTTAAGGTCGAGGGACTAACTAGTTCAAAAATTAACGTTTAAAAGATCATTTAGTTCGATTTATGTTTGAAGGGACGAAACAGTTCAAAGATGTTTGAAACATGAACCAAATGGTTACTTTTGCCTTATAATTTACTACAGATAAAAAGTGAGAATCGTAGAAGCAGAAGTTTCAATTGATCCTATATTCTATAATTAAGTCTATCAATACCCACCGGCTCTTATCAAACTTGAGCGTCCACACGTAGGAATGCCTAACCCCATATTCCGAAGCGGGATTTTAACATCTTCCAATCACGTGCCATAAAAGGTAGTCCGTAGTTTGTGAGGTCATACTGATCTATCCATGGTATCTAATATTTGGGCCTTCTCTGTGATATCTGTTGCGAAGGCCTTGTCTGTTACTTTGGGCCCGAGCAAACTCGAGCTCTTTTGGGCTTAATATACTCTTCTTCTTCTTTTTTCGCGTATATCAAAGAGGAAGAACAATGAGTCAATGACAGCAACTAAATTTGCGTTGACTCTGACCAAATACGTTTTTCTATATCTGTCCACTTGCATGTGTCATTTGTCAACCCTTCTTGTCCGTCGACATTCATTTCTGAGATTCTCTAATGATCTGAGATTTAATTTAATTTTAATTTTAAGAAATGTTATTTTTAAAATCTAAAATGATGAGTGGTATACACATTTTTATCTTGATTTGGTAACAAAATGAGATACATTCATGCTCCATTCAAACAGACAGTTGCGCATATATGACATAACGTGTTTCCAACAATCAAACAAATAATTATAAACAGCATAATAAATCTTTATATTAATTTATATTTGAACTCCCATTGAAATAAAAAATCATATGAGCTGATCAAGATTGGGAAATTCGAATCTAGCATAATTTTTAATTGATTTATGGCTGTTTAATGACGAGAAGCCGATGTTAACTGTTATTTTCTTTTTTTATATGTTAATATGTTTATTGTTATGATATATAGTATATGGTTGAGTATATAATATATGGTTAACACAAATTTATTAAACGAGCCTACATGTATATACATTCTGTTTTTAAATAAAAAGTTAATTCATTGATATTTTAAAAGAAAGTACAATAAATTACAATTCAATAACGAAATAATTAAGTTTTTACAAAGATAAGAGTCGAAATATACGTTGACATAACATAATTGATAGGACATGATAAACTACAACTATATCTAGAGCTATGCGAATTTATTTTCTTGTATGCATGAATTAAAAAAAAAAAATTGGGCCGGTGAATTAAGTCCATGGGCTTTTATAAACGGGCTTTATTGGGCTCTTAAATGTTCGTAAGCCTTAATAAATCATTTTCCCTTTAAATTCTTAAATTGACTGAATCCTAACAGAGTTAAGTCAACTCGTAACGAACTTAACCACTACTACTAGTTCCTTCCTCTATTGAATTCTCTCTATTTAAGATTTGCCTCTTCAACTGATTAATCTCTCTCTAGACTTGTCACTTACATTTTATTGGTCTTCATTAATTTATCATTCCATTTGTTGGTCGTCGACTACTAAGTGGAATTGAGGCCGGTTGTCGTTGTTGTAGTATTTGTTGGTCGTTGAGGCCGGCTGTCGTTGTTGCAGTAGTACTTGTTGGTCGTCGATAAGGTTTCACTCTTTACCTTTTCTTTTTCATTTTTTTGCTTTTCATGCTATAAGAAAAGATGATGAAGGAAGATACCAATCTTGTTACTGTCGAAGATGTTTTGTCATAAAATCACATGCATTCAATATCTTAATCACACGACACTCTACTTATATTTAAATCTCATCCAACTGTATCAAACTTTTGTTTGTATCAGGCAAAAATCACAACTTTAATTTTATAACAATTCTCAAATCCGCCATTGTTTTGATTAAAAAGCTTTAAAAGGGTCTCTGTTGAATTGGGGTTTTTCCAGTTTTCAGTTATGGCAACGAAAATTAAAGGTATTTACAAAGGGTTCAAATTATTCTCACAGATATTTGGTAAGTAAGCCTCTAATGAATCTACATTTTCACTTTCATTAATGTTCTTTCCATTATAGTATGAAAGCTTAGCATAATTCATTATGTTGTTCTAGTTGTGAAAGAGAGAGAGATGGAAATTGGGTATCCAACAGATGTCAAACACGTGGCACATGTTGGCCTTGATGATTCATCTGGTTGTGCTCCCAGTTGGGTAAGAAATTCTACTACTAATAATCAGAGTAATCAATTTAGAGATTACTCTCTTCTCGTTTATTATCTAGCTCCATTCTAAAATAGTTGTACACTTTATTATCTAATTATTGATAAATATTTTAGGACGAAACAGGTAGTAGCTTTGAACTTGTTTTGATAATTTATCAATTAATCTGTTTTCGGAAATTGGGATTGTGCAGATGACTGAATTTAAGACAACAACTGATTTCACTGCAAAATCTCTATGCAGCAATTCCATAGACTCTAATTCAGTTTGGTCCTCTCAAGGTACTCATTTTTTATTTTATTATTTTAAAATAAAATAAAATAAAATAAAATCATGTTTAATTCGTAATGCAAGTGCAAATTCACGGGTTCAGATTGGTGACTGTGCAAAATGTATAAAATAATTAGCAGATTAAACTTTTAATTTTCTATAATTTTGAGGAAAGCTAAACAGATTCTTTACCCTCGAAAGGAAGAGTTTTGGCTTTTGTGTCACGAGCATCCTCTTGTCTTGTACTACTATTGACTACAAAAAGGAACCTATCAGTTCATGGTCTTTACTTAGATAAACATGTGTTAGGCTAGTGGTCCATATGATAAGAATAATATATTGATTGTTAACACTTGAACTCGTTGGATTCATCAGAAATGTAGATATAATTAATAACTTCTAACAAATTTTATCTAATAAAATCAATGAGTTGATAGTGAGTCCTTTTATCAATATTTCTGATTGATGGGTGTACAATAATAATACATGTATGGTGTTAATATCTTTCTTTCCTATCTTATTTAAGCATATTGCTTTAGTTTTTAGTAACAAATTACTCCCTCTTTTATCTCATAATATATGATGTTTTATCGTAAAAAATATCATGTATTCGTAGTATATTTATTCTTAATTTTATATGTACGGACGTCTTAATTCTATGTATTTTCCAGATTTTGACCAACCGATGATGGGGCGTCAACCTGAGTACAACATGTTTAAAGACATTCCATCCACAAACAATATCTCCAAGAAACATAAACGGAAGAAGTCAAAGTCAACTTGCTCTCCCAGAAGTTTATCATCTTCATCAAGATCCTCTCTGCCGACAAGGTCAAAGAATGCCTGTTACTAGGAAATGACACAACGAACACAACATTGTAGGAACTTATATATGACAAAGTCTTCCAAACCACTTCAAATACTGTATACAGCAAGGGAGATCATGAAATAAAAAAAGAGAGATGAACTCATGATGTAAATGATTGAATGTTGTTCAAATAGAATATAGGGAACATTCTTTTTTATAAAGTGTTTTTCTTGTGGTGGAAAGTTTTGTTAATTTAAGTAATGAATTAATCTACCTTGATATATTTTCATTTCCGAACTAATTTTTTTTTGCCTTTGGGAAATTTCATTGCTGAATTTTTAAGTTTGATAGAAATTTGAAAAGGTTAGAGAGTGTATGCTAAACGTTTAAACTTTTACGTTATTTTACTCATCGGTGAATCAATGGTTGCGCCGAACTACACTTTTGGCCCCATGGGGTTGCTTTGCTTGAAGTATTTGATATTACAGACTTGGATATTTGTGGGTTTTTTTGGTAATTATTAAAAATTAAATATCTGCCAAATCTTTGAGAACTCTCACGTCATTTAACACGTGTAATATCTTTTTGGTTACACTGTATGAATGGAGGACACGTCAAAATTCTTTACGGCGTAATGGACTTTTTCCGGACTTGATCTTAACGGCCAAATGATGAGGGCCTGTGTACGTTTAAAAAAAAGTTAAAGGGAGGAGTCAGGAGGGGATCAAAATTAGTAGCGGGCAGGGCCCAGAGAGTAGTTCGGCCCTAAACCCTCGGTTGAGTTTTTTCATCAGGAATTATTCTTTGGGCGGAAAGTTTCATTGGCCCAAACCCATTTCAAATTTCAACATAGTCCAATTCGAAAAACAAAAATAAAACTTGCCGAAAGGCCCAAAATTGACAGGCCATTATTGGGTACTTGGTATGTATTAGTCCTGAATTCTAATCCCCATCTTCCGATAGATGTTTTTTAAGATATCGGCGCACGTAACAAGTTAACAATGCAAATACAATCAACATTATGCATGAAAGTCATCTTTTTGAGACAAATTTTAAATAATATATATCGAGAGAGAATATTTTTTTATCCTCCCAAAACATACAATTTATAAGAATTGCGTCTATAAAAAATTCACCTCTTGACCATCAAGATAAAAGAGTTAACCACTCCGTTAACAGAGACCTTACTTCTAATAAAAAACTTATTACTTACACATTTAATCGCAAAACTATTTAGTTAAGCATCCAATAAAACGATTATTATTATATTTAGATCTAAATAAACAATCGTTTAAATTATGTGATCACAGCATTGTAAGAAACAATATGTATGACCGTCCTAGGTAGCAGCCAAACAAAATCATTTATAAACGCTTTGTAAATATCTTCAACTAAAAAAACTTGTCTATATAGTCAAATGTTAATTATTTTTTAAAAAAATATATTACAGGTATTCATACATTCATACCTTCTCTGCAACAAAAAAGCAAATTCATTAGCAAATGTCTCCGCGCAAATACCTGAAAATATGCCTCCTAGTCACTGCAATTTTCCTCATTATTATCTTTCTCACCGTTCTGATTTTATATTTCACTCTATTTAAAGCAAAAGGTCCCAAGATTACCCCACATCCAGCCACTCTTGACCACTTGAGATTGATTTTCTTCCCAGTGATTAAGCTAAACTTAACACTGGGGATTATAGTTACCATCTCAAATCAAAATTATGGAAGTTTCAAGTACAATGAGAGCACAACTTATGTCGATTATCGCGGAAATTTAGTTGCCGAGTCTCCGATTAAAAACGATACACTCCCGGCACGAGCTGAGCATAATATAAGCTTATCACTCTCGGTTTATGCGGATAAATTGGCAGCGGATCCTAATTTTATCAACGATTTTGAAAGTGGGGTACTTAACTTTACTTCGACCACAACTTTAAGGGGCAAAGTAAGATCTTTCAAATTGTTCAAGGCAAAAGCAACAAGTTCAAGTACTTGTAATATCTCTGTTTACTTCCTAACCCAAATGACTAATACGGTTTGCGAATCGAAAGTCAAGTTGTAGTATTAATCTGTTGAAGCTGAAATATAGGTAAGGTTTTCAAATTTCAATTTCTTATAGAAATTGTCGCATCAAATAATAAAATTATGAGTTTAGTATAATTAATTGTGAGATTATGAAATTGAACGTGACAATTTTTTGTAGAATTGCAGACAAATGAAATTGAAATTACTATAATGAAAAAAAACGTTAATAACATTTATCAGGTGTATGAATTAATTAGAGTGTATTTTTTACCTACTAGAAGAAATTCTTTATTTGTCATGACTTGCAATAAAGGAAGTTGTGGAAGCCTTCAAAATCACTAGTAAATGATGATAATAAAGTATGGTGAGTATATTTATTTATCATTCGTCTTCCAAGCTGGCCCATTTTAGATTATACATATCGTTTAGATAAAAGAAACATGGAATTATTAAATGTGCCTTATCTCACAATTAAATAGAAATTACAACCAATTTTAAGAAAGTTTTTCCTTCAATTAAATTCTAAAGGTCCAACCTAATTTAAAGGTATGTCGACAATTTGCACTGTTCTCTGTTAATCCTTATAGCATGTTCAAGTCTGACAAGCCTTTGAAACATTAGAGGGATGAATCCTGACATGAGATTTACTTTCAAGGAAGCAGTAATATTTATTATGCATATAATTTTACCCCCACACGTTTTAGTGACAAATATAAAATTAACTTAGAATCCCTTTTTACCCCACCCAATACCTAATCTAATATATACTAGTTAAATTGTTCTGCTTTAGATCAGTAATATTGATTGATACAGATAATCTCATCTTTTGGTTTAGAGTTTAACAAAATTATACGCACCGGAGATACTATTGATTACGTTGTGACAAAAGTTTGCTTCCCAAAAAATAATGTATATGCTAAATTTAGGAAAACTTAAGTCCGTGTGCTATTAATCATATTGTAAAATGTAGCCACATTATATATATATATATACATAATTTGGGATGGAGGGAGTATATTTTTATTAGTATTCATATAAAAAATACTAATTTAAACCTGCTGCAATTCCTTTAGCTTGTGCACAGGTGACATATCGATCCATCTGCATGCATGTTCGAATGAGTGTTTTAGTCTTTATTATAAATCATAAACTTGAAAATATTGATAACACATGAACTCGATCGATGGTTAAACATGAGTACTCAACTAGATAGTAATTTTGAAATATATATATATATTTTGAAGTAATTTTTGAAATATATTTAAATTGAGTTTTATTTATAAATGACATGCATACATATATTAGGTTTGTACGTGAAAAACAGTCCTGCTGTGCCTAATAATTTATAAAGCTTTCAAGCTGCAGTCCTTTGCTGAATTACTACTTATTGTTGGGTCCAATTGTAGCTCTAAAAATTAGCTCTTTCTCACCGAAATGTACCCACATGAAAACCTAATTTAAGCTTAAAACTATATAAAAAAAATATTTTAGGCAATATAATTTTGGGGTTGGTGTAGACATTGATGAAGATTCTTGACCATATTTTAATATCGTGAAGTAGAAGTGTTCGTTCTTAGAATTAAATGTCGAACTGGCAAATTTGCTAGCTCACCAAACAATTCTCTTTCACAATTTTAATCCCATGAAAGTTTCTGAATCTTAGTTATTCGATACGCTTGAATACATGAGTAGACATACTATTATAACACGTACTAGCTAATTTTCTTTTTTTAATAATTCATTTTACAGCCTCTTCTTGCCGACAAAAAAAGGTAATTAAATTATTGCAGTCTTAATTAATTAGGCCATAATTTACCGTTGCATATATTTATTTTTTTATCATGAATTAATTAAGCGACGATGAGTTCAAATTTACGACTGCATATGAATAAATGTACGATTACTCCCTCCGATTCGATTTAACTATCGCATAATAAATTTGTTTTGACCATTTCAAGTATCGTTTTATGATTTTTATGTTATTTAAACTATTTTTTAGTCTTACTTCTTATATTAATTTGAATAATTATTCTATTTGTATAAATATTTATGGCTTTGTACGTAATAATAAATAATGGGTAGACATGCATATAATTTTTTCAATCATTATTTGTTATTTTCTTAAAAATTCGTTATTTTCATTAGATGACACTAGAAATGGACCGGAGGTAGTATTAGATTAGGAAATTTAAAATTTTTGTCACGTTTTTTCAATTTAAATCTACTTTATATCTACTATATTTGTAACACAAAATTCAATAAATATATCATTATTCTGAGATATAAATGTTAATCCATTACCGTTAAGTCGTTAACCAGAAACAAGAAACCGTATTCTGTATATAAATAATCAAAGAATGACCATATGAAAATATACAGTACGAGACAAAGATATGAATTTTCATCCCACTCCACATACGTATACACCATCTTGAGCTCGTTACTAACGAATTATGATCATATCATAAGTACATTCCATTCTCTCTAGTTATTAATTAACATGCATGTAAAAGCATCATTAATGTTGCATAGGTTGAAGTATTAATTACTAGAAACATCATTGATAGAAATTAGCACGCTGGCATGAACCCTAATTAACGATGAGCTAGATGCTAGCCTTATGAGTTCAAATATAAAAAAAAATTAAAAATTAAATGGGTTCATTAAATTCCTTAAATAGCATGTGGCTCTGCCACATCTAATAATCCTTTTACGAGAAAATATTATTCCACCAGCCTCAAATTAAATGTAAATTTGGACATATTTTTTTATCTCAAATACATGTATATTTGACAATTTTAAGATAAAAAAAGCACGTTCTTCCCATTTTATCCACCACCATAAATTATGCATATTTTATATTTTATATATGCATTAAATAATTATGTCAACATATAATTTTAATTCATTTTAAAGTAGAATTTTATAAGTGATTATACCACATTCATCTACAACATACGTAGAACGCATTTGAGTAATTTTTTTGGACAAGTAATAGACGGGTCTCACATAAAAAAATGGTCAAAATTAGGTTGACTACCAATTTTTTCAAACACAGTTTAGCATTGTACATACATCACTCATATACTAATGAAAATTAAGGTTATGTTTGTCAAGTTACTATTTTCATTTTTATTTTCTTAATCTATGAAAAATTCAAATATTTGTATCTAATTTGGGACGTAAGCAGTAGTATTTAACCAAATAATATTCCTTTCTCTATTTTTTTTAAAGATACCTTTCTCTAATTAAACATTCTACGTACCATTCAAAGAAACAAAAATAGCAGGATCAAGCATTCTTCACTCCTCTCTTCAAAAAAAGCATTCTTCAACGGCTAGCTAGGGTTACACATTGAGAAATAAAATCGAAGGGGCCACTTTATGGATATTTTATATGCATGCTTAAATATGTTCATTCGGTTTAGCTAATGTACGTGAATAGCATACAGGAAACATATCAACGAAATTCTTGTTGGCTTAAATTTTTAAAAATGTTTATCATTCAATTGTAATAATTATAGTAATACCTATCTAATAGTAATAAATTTTTGTTTATTATTATACAGATTCCGGCGGTCCCAATTACAATGACAGGAAATCAGGCTGGAAACTACATTATATATACAACATCGATCGATCCTTGTCCATTTGAAACAGACAATACGAATTTAATTTTATATCCGTGATGATTACGTATCAATAGTAGGTATGTATTTAACACATTTTCAAACATTTGTATTATAACTAGCTAACAGAAAAAGAAAAAAACAATAAGGACATTTCAATTCATTTGCGGGTCCTTCCTTAATTTGTTTCCTGAACAAGTAAATGTAATTCTCGAATTGGGTTCTGTAATAAAGATTAACTGAATTAGTAAATGTGCAAATTGTTCATCGTTTTCACACAATGTTTAATTTGATCCTTCTGTTCGCAATCGAAATTTGATTATGTACAAAAGTCGATCATTGGATTTACTTACTCCCTCCCACCTGTCAATTTCAAATGTTGCGTAATAAAAATCGTAAATATTAAAAAAATGGTTAATTAATTGATTGAAATAATGACTTATGTGTGCCTTTATTAATTATATGATCGATTAAACTATAAATTTTTTTATAAATGGAGGATACGACAGGAAAAATAAGTTAAAATATGTAATATTTTTATAAAACTATCGACACTCAAATAATCAAATCAAATTAAATATTACGCGATATTTGAAGAGGATGAGGGAGTAATATTCTACAAATGTTTTAAATTTTCTCAAATTTCTTCTACTTTTTCTGATAATATTTTCAACAATTAGAGGATTAAGAGTAATGACTATAAGCATATATAATTAAATTTTAAAAAAGAGTACTAATACGAATTGGATTGATTAATATATTTCCGGTCAGACGTGCAACAGACTAAAAAAATAGTGCTCCCATTTTCTCCATAAATCGAGACACTTCACTCGAACCAAGAGGCACCAGCCGCACCACATTATTTATTTTCAGTATCTGTTTATGTAACATCATGTGGCCTGTCTAAATAATGTTGCAAATATCTGAGATTCTGAGTCCAATTCTAGAGAAAGGAGATGAAGTTTGGTGTCCACAGTTTAACTTTTTTGACAATTTGATCCCTAACTTCTATTTGTTCGAAGAGTAGGCCCGCCCAATATATAGTTAGCCATCTCAGCGAACATCAGCTGGCGCCTTATAAGACTTTATTATCAGCACAACCTAACGGATCGGACCCAAATAGTTCAAGTGCCTAGATGTTATTTTTGCTATAGATAAAGGGGCCACATAATGTTATTAATTACATGATCGATTAGACTATAAATTTTCTAGTTAACGGAGCCTTTATTGATACGTAAGCACAAACTAACGGACCCGACCCGAATGCTAGATGGAACCATAGATTAAGTGGCCAGATGACAGTTTTGATAGTTCAAGTGTCCAATTGCTATGTTTACTATAGTTTAAGGGGACGGTGTGTATTTATAAAATCCTAACTAATACTTTCCCATAGTTTAAAACTAAAGAGCACTAAAGTTTAAGGGAACGGGGACGGGGTGAATTTTATTTTATTTTTCTTTTCTGAAACGTAGTATTGATGATGAATCATTGGAAATGCAATTTCGAATTTCGATGTATATACGAATATCGATCGTATATAATTTTATTAATGCATCTAGTAGCAGTTTTTTTTTTTTTTTATTGAAATCGTAGCAGTTAAAGTGGCGTTGCATTATTCAGAAATTTCGAAAGACATTAATAAAAAATTATTTCACGTCTTAAAATATAAGATTATTTGTATTTTTAGTTTTGTCCAAATAAATACATATTTAATAAATAGTCTTCATTAGATATAAATTCATTTGAATGCATATAAAATTGTTAAACATCATATATTTTAATATCGATATATTTTAATATCGATGTAGTGGTTTCCATTTTTTTTTTCCTTTCAACGAAATTCGATCATTAAACTTCTTGATATGCAATATGAAAACCCTGTCTTGATTGACTATATTAGTATTGTTAAGGAAATGGAACAAAATCACTTAAATCCAATTAGGGCAGTGTGGAATTACAAATTTTGAAGTTTATATGTCAGTTAGATTAAGAAATTCAAGGTCAAACTATAAATCTTTTTTCCCCCTTTTTTTTTTTTGATGAAAATCTTTTTTTTTTCCCCTTGATGCAACGGTCAAACTATATACAAATCTAGCTAGCTGGTGTAAATGCAAATAATTTCATTTGTCTCTTCACGTCGTACGGATATGTATGTTGGATGACGACGACAATATAGATCTTTTGATAGCGAGTGATAATTTATGGCTGTAAACAAGATGATTGCGATACATTGGTGTAAGCCCGGCCCACTTGTCGCAAGTGTGAGAGAAAAATATTGCAATTGACATTTAGTCAAGGATAGTAATACTCTTGGACTGATTCATTTATAACCAGATCATCTTACCATGTATATATGGCCAAAACTAACCTCAACTATTCAGAGCAATTTAATTATTGATGAAGCCATAGATAATATACACGTGTCAGTCGTTTATTTGTTAAAATGTACACGTTTAACGGCGAAAGCTATTAATATTTACGTGCATAAGGATATATAATCGTTTAATGTTTCGATATAAGAGGGTACAAAGAAAAGGAAAGGAGTCGATTAAATGAAACTTGAAATTCAAGGGTTTCCTTGCAATTAGAATATTGGTTAATTAATAAATTGCCGTATTAAATGTATGCACCTCTCAATTTCAATGGAGCGAGTAATGATTTATACCTTACTTAATCGAGTACTTATAATTAGTAGCACCCTTTTTGAATTATTTTTTGTAGTCGCCCTTTTTGAATTATGATATATCAAAATATACATTGCCGCCATTTCAAAATATATATTTAAATTTGAGCATTTTCATAATAAAACCCTAACCCTCTAAATTAAGTAAAACTGTTGAATTATCAGAAAATATCATTCTCAAGGAGTGAATTACAATGAAAGTCTGAAATTAGAATTAGGATAACATAGTCATATACGTACATGCACTTTATTCACCAATATCGCTTATTAGTATTACGTAATGATGATCAAGTATTAATTGTATCCTTAATTCATGAATCTTTGTGTATAATTCAAAAGCATCATCATCATCATGTACGTACTTTTGAGATTGATGCAGTTATATATAAATTGAAATATTGCATGTATAGTAGTTGTCGACGGATGAGGACAGTTTTTGGATGTTTCTAGGTGATCTTTAATCGCACTTGTTAGAGATAATGCTAAAGTCAACATTCAACTTGACTCTTCTATAGAAAACTCCTCCTAGTTGGTCTCTTCTTCATATCGCTATTCTTCTTGTATTGATAATTTTCAATTCAATTTCTATTACTGTACTGTATACTATAAATATGGTTTCATTTGTATTCGATTGATTCATTGAATAAAACTGAAGCTACTTTCTTCAGTACAATTAACAGCAGTCATGGTGATACTTCCTCGTTTGTGGCTAGATGTGGGAGGTAAGTAAGGTCAGCAATTGCTATGTTCAGATAAAAAAGGCTTTGCATCATTACGCACTTACGAGAATTTAGACGAGAAGTAATTAGGGTCAACTAATCAACTGCACAAAAGTAAACTTTTCAAACGGACAATTAACTTCGCAATAACTCTTATCCTATGTTTTTTTACCCCCCTAGTAAATTGATGATATTGATCTTCACACAGTAATAAAAAGTATGATCGAAGTACATCATGCAAAATAACGAATGCAATTTAGAGTTGCTAATTGATTATAATATTCTCGTAAAAGTTTCATCGTCCTGCTCATTATAAACATTAGTTTTCATGAATATATTTTCTAATTGGATTGAAATTTAGAGTTGCACACACTGAAAATAAATTTAAATATTATATATATAAACGGTTTTATTTTTTTAATATCTTTTAATTATTATAAAAAAAAAGTTGAAATTTTATTATAAATAAAATGATTTATTCGAATCGAGTCAATTTTTAATAATCTCCATATAAAACTCTAGCTTAATAAATAGCTTAATAAATAACCGTTGGTACAATTATCAATAATATCATTCTTTACGCGGAAGAATTATCGGGAGTCTTAAAAACAAAACATAGTCAAATGTATACAAGCATCATGAAAACATTATACATACAAAATCATCCTATCAGTGTTGAAGTTTTGATATTGTTACTTTCTGAATCTTTGGTGATCTCCTCCATCAAAATATCATTGTTGAACTTGATAGATATACTGTATATGGTGTAAGCTAGGCTCTTCCCAATGCCAACTTTTCTTAATTGGATAGAATTTATCGGTCAGGTCAGTAATTCGCCAACTGCCAACGAACGAGAAGATCAGCCTACATTGTCAGAGACATTTAAATATGAGTTAAAATGTGTAATAGGTAAAATCAAAGTTTAACTACTACATTAATTTGTTGAAATGTAACGCATATTCATCGGGATCATATCATATATTCTTTTTTAACAAACATGCCTACAGTTCTTTTTTTTTTTTTTTAGTTAACATGCCTATAGTTCTTATTAATCACTTCATAATAAATTTCTATATTTCTACGACACAGGACGCTTGTGATTTTTCATCAAGCACGTTCCTCTAGAGAAGTTTGATTTTAATTCTTAATCTATAATATCTCCGGTCTAAAAGTAATTACATTTACATCATTAATCAAACCAAAATTAGGATCATAGAAATGCACACATATCCTAATAAAATATTCCTTCCGTCCCAAATTAAATGTTAATATGAACATAATTTTTTGTCTCAAAATAGATGCAAATTTTGACAAATTTAAGAAATATTAATTATATTTTTCCATTATACACTCACTACTTTTATCATCTTCACCCTCATCTCCCCATGTATTCTCCCTCACCAATTTTACCATCTTCATCCATATATTCCCATCAAGATTTTTTAATGCATACAATCACAATTATATTGAAAAATCAACTAAAAAACATATTTTATTGATTTATATGAAATCCTCTAAATTAACATCTAATTTAGAACGAAAGAAATAATTTTTTTAAGTAATATCTTGATATATATACAATGACACCTGATTTTTTTACTCATTTTTCTATTCAGACTCGTTGAACTTATCCAATGAAATATATAGACGCTATTAATAATTTAATAGACAACAAATTTTACAATGAATTTATCGAAAAGTAAATTCGTTTATCACGTTATACCAGACAGATGCTTCAAATAGCGAATTGTTAAATTGAATAAAGTCAACTAAATAATCAGTGCTAAAAAGATTGAATATATGCTCTACAGCTGTAGCAAAGGTAGTAGAAATTCAACGTATAAAAAAAAATAGTAGAAATTCGAAGTTCAAACAGAGCTAGCTATAGCTATGTATGATATTATTTCCATTTTAAAATATAGTTGATGTTTTGAGTTTTAGTGATACTTATAATTAATTAGGTTGATTAATAATATTTTTTCAAAGAAAAAAAAATTTAAATTGAACAATACATAATTTAACAAGTATTTTATTTTAAAATAAATATTTTCATTACATCTATTAATTATACATGCCACCAAAATTTAAAACATCAATTATTTTAAAATGAAAGAAATATATAATATTATATATATATCATCCTTCTCTCTCATATTAACACATAGTGCATTAACTGCTCACAAACCTTCATAAATGCTTTTGTATCTTCTCAAATCTCAATACTCTTCCCCTGTAGCAAGCTATATGAAATTAATTACTCTCTTCACCATCTGCCAATTCCTCTCTCCACCTGCTCATTTCCTCCCTACCATCACTCTCTCTTTTCAAAGTTCCTCTGAAGAGAAACCACTTAAATTTAAAACCCAATTGGTATTATAGGTAGACGTTAACTTGTTTGTTTCACCTCTTTATTTAACAACTTCAATAGGGTTAATTTGATGTAAGTTTTATTTCAAACACAGAAAAAACTCCATCTCCTTAATTCATTTTGAGAGCTCTTTGAATATATGTACTTACTTTTTGTCGTGCACGTTTTTTCCTTTTTAATCTTATTATTTTGCAGAAATATATTTAAAGAATGGGAAGAGGGGGAGAAGAAGAAGAAGACAGCTTGCGTGATCTTCGTTAGGCGTTACATTCATTCTTAAAAAGGTGTTGAAATTAATTTGTCAAGAAAGGCATATGCATTCTCATTTAGTCAACCCTTTTTTTTCCCATTTTCTAATACAATCGTTTTGTTTTGGCACTTAACTCGAGAGAAATATGCTTATAGACTTTTTGTTAGAACCCATAACATTACTTAATAGTGTACTTTTACTTAGTAAACTCCCATTAACACCGGTTGCAAAAAGAGCATCTTTCCAGAAGAAATATAAAATAAAAAGAGTATATATTGCTGGCTAGGGTTTTGAGGTTCACTGAAATGTTATTACTCCATGTCAAAAGATTCCAAGTGGTCACCTCCCTGATAAATCTAGGTATATATAATTAAACATATTGTCATTCTGCATATCCAGTGTTAATACCCTAATAAACTTCGACTTATTAATGAGATCAGACGTGACAGTTGCATTTCTCTTAGTTACCCTTTTTACTCAGCGAGAGAGACACATCAAAGTAAAAAATAGAGATAAAATTTCCATCTGAGCTGAATTCAATTTTTTAAAACAATTTGGGTTTATTTTATTTTTTAAAAAACAATTTTTTCATCATGTTTTTATACTAATGAGCTGCATTGTTTTTTTTTTCTGTCTTTTTAGGAACGGAAGTAGCCATAGACAGTAAAATCTATTACTAGAATAAGAACAGTCTTAACTAATTAATCAGGATATTAAGAAACATGTTTCAGCCAAACATTTTTGATAGTCCTCAAAATATGTTCAGTATGGGTAGAGACTCAGACAATGATCAATTTGGGGAGCTGATGAGAGATGAAGAATATTACGAGACGAAATCCGGCACTGAAAACATCGATGTCCTATCCGGCGGTGATGATCAAGATCCCAACAAACACCCTAAAAAGAAGCGTCACCAACGCCATACCCAGCACCAAATTCAAGAGATGGAAGCGTAAGATACATATATTTCTTGGATCTTTCAACTTTAAATGTGTATTTATTAATTTTAATATTGATATATTGTATAATAAAGAGTTATTAATAAGAACCCTTTTGGTTTATCTCAGTTTTTTCAAGGAATGCCCCCATCCGGATGATAAGCAAAGGAAGGAACTCGGCCGTGAGCTAGGGTTAGAGCCCTTACAAATCAAATTTTGGTTCCAAAATAAGCGTACACAAATCAAGGTAATTCTTCTTTGATGTATAGATATTAGGCAATAAAATACGCCCATGAGAATTTATTTCCCTATAGATTGTGA
This sequence comes from Rutidosis leptorrhynchoides, assembly GCF_046630445.1. Lineage (NCBI taxonomy): Eukaryota > Viridiplantae > Streptophyta > Magnoliopsida > Asterales > Asteraceae > Rutidosis > Rutidosis leptorrhynchoides. Next base: position 64,524 of record NW_027266478.1, on the reverse strand, counting down.
GTGAGTATATATCCATATAGGATTTTTAACCCCCCACAAAAAACATTCATAAGTATACTGTACCATATATATACATGTAGGTCATTTTGGAATAAATCTAAATCTACCTCAGTTGAATGTCATCAAGCTATTGGAACAGCTTCATTAATTACCTACTCAGTTATTTGAAATTGTAATCATTGTAAAGAAAGCACATTAATTTCAAGTTAAATATTGATGGATTTTTTGTTTTTATTAATTATTTTAAGTGTAGTAATAAATAAATTTTTGACCCTGATGTTTGTGTTGTTTAATTATTCAGGCTCAGCATGAAAGGAGTGAGAACCAAATATTGAAGGCTGAGAATGAGAAACTCCGAGCAGAAAACAACAGGTACAAGGAAGCTCTTAAGAATGCTTCCTGCCCAAATTGTGGAGGACCAGCTGCTCTTGGTGAAATGTCTTTTGATGAACAACATCTTCGGATCGAAAATGCTCGACTTAAAGAAGAGGTACACTGATATTAAATCCCAAAATATTTAAATAACTAATTGGATATTCTCTATAATTAACATTTTGTGTGATAGATTGATAGGATATCTACCACTTCTTCTAAATATGCCGGCAAGTCCTTGTCTTCACTTGCTCATCATCTACCTTCTCGTTCACTCGATCAGCTCGGATCCAGAAATTTCAGAGCAAACTCAACTGGCTTGGTAGGTGAAATGAACGCCTATGGAGCCGGAGACCTTCTGAGATCTGTCTCAGGGCCTACTGAGGCCGATAAGCCTATGATCGTGGAACTAGCTGTTTCAGCTATGGAAGAGCTTTTCAAAATGGCACAAGCTGGAGAACCCTTGTTGGTTTCAACCGGAGAGAATAACATTTCCAGTTCTACAACTACTGATGACCAGGTGATCCTAAGTGAAGATGAATATGCCAGAACCTTCCCTAGAAGAATCGAACCGAAGCCTCTAGGGCTAAGATCTGAAGCTTCAAGGGAATCCGCTCTTGTCATCATGAATCACATGACTCTTGTTGAGATACTCATGGATGTGGTAAGATTTCACATCATATTGCAAGCCTTGCTAGTCTATTTCAAGTTAATGATATATATACACACATATATATATATATATTTACAAACTATTAATTATATGACTTATCTGTATATGTTTGTTTTTCAGAATCAATGGTCAAGAGTGTTCTGTGGCATTGTATCAAGAGCTATGACCCTTGAAGTTCTATCAACTGGCGTAGCAGGGAACTACAATGGAGCCTTGCAAGTGGTAATTAAAGATTTAATTACATATATTATGCCTAATATATGCTTGTAAATTTGCCCCAATATTGAAGTTAGCTTGTAAAGCAAGGAATGATTCAATCTTAATTTTCAGATGACAGCAGAGTTCCAGCTCCCATCACCACTTGTTCCAACTCGTGAGAATTACTTTGTAAGGTATTGCAAGAAACACAGTGATGGTATTTGGGCAGTGGTTGATGTTTCTTTGGACAATTTGACCCCTAGCTTAGTTTCAAAGAGCCGAAGAAGGCCATCTGGCTGTTTGATCCAAGAACTTCCCAATGGATACTCAAAGGTACATATATATATATATATATAAATATTCCTAGCGCTAGCCTTAATTATTTCAATTGTTTAATGATTATGAATCAATAACTTGAATATTCATGTATATATAGGTTACTTGGGTGGAACATGTTGAAGCTGATGACAGATCTGTTCACAATATATACAAGCCATTAGTTGCTTCAGGACTTGCTTTCGGAGCAAAACGATGGGTAGCCACATTAGACCGACAATGTGAAAGGCTAGCAAGTTCTATGGCCAATAACATTCCAGCTGGGGACCTTTACGGTATGTAAAAATATGTTTATATCGACAACTAAGATGGGACGAAGAAGGGAGCAGTATATTAAAGATTAAGTTGTTGTTATTGTTGTTTCGTAGTAATAACATGCCCAGAAGGAAGGAAGAGTATGCTGAAGCTAGCTGAAAGGATGGTGACCAGTTTCTGCACAGGTGTCGGAGCGTCGACTGCACACGCTTGGACCACACTATCAGCGACGGGCTCTGATGATGTCAGGGTGATGACAAGGAAAAGTATGGATGATCCAGGCAGGCCTCCAGGAATTGTGCTCAGTGCTGCTACTTCTTTCTGGATTCCTGTTCCACCCAAGAAGGTTTTTGATTTCCTTCGTGATGAAAATTCCCGGAGTGAGGTACAACTACAAGTCAACTATATATATGTGTGTTCTGTTTTTGGACAATACTCATTTTGCAGTTTGGATTTAATTATACATGGCTTTAATTTTGTAGTGGGATATACTGTCAAACAATGGTCTAGTACAAGAAATGGCTCACATAGCTAACGGCCGTGATCCAGGGAATTGCGTTTCTCTGCTTCGTGTAAACGTAAGTTTATTACTCACTTCGTCCACAAATAATTGACGCATTTTTTTTCGTCCATTGATAATTGAATGTATCCGGACATTCATTTGTCTTAATACATCTAAATTTCAATGTATTGCGTCGATTATTGATGGACCGAGGGAATAGTTCATGAAGAATTAATTCCTTGCTCTGCATTACTCATGATATGTATATTTAATAATAATATTAATGTATGTTTGCAGAGCTCAAATTCAAATCAAAGCAACATGCTAATCCTACAAGAGAGTTGTACCGATTCGACAGGGTCATACGTGATCTATGCCCCGGTAGATATTGTTGCGATGAACGTGGTGTTAAGCGGAGGCGACCCTGATTACGTTGCACTTTTGCCATCAGGTTTTGCTATACTCCCCGACGGGGCACCACCTAATAATAATAATGGATCATCAGGATTATTACTCCATGATCAACAAATAGATCAAGTCGGTTCCGGCGGTTCTCTACTGACCGTTGCATTCCAAATTCTCATCGACTCAGTGCCGACTGCTAAACTTTCTCTAGGCTCCGTCGCCACTGTTAACAGCTTGATCAAGTGTACCGTTGAGAGAATCAAGGCTGCTGTTATATGATCAAGATACCCCTGCCTAATTAGCTTCATCATAAAAGAGCGTATTACTACTAAAAGGGTAGCATCGGGAGGAATTGAAAAGTGAAGAACGCACCTATATATTATATATCCTCGAGCAACTGTGGCGTGCTTGTGAAGGAAAGACAGGTTCGGGTATTGACTTGCCAAACAATGCCTAGCTATATAATTAAGTAGTAATCTTATTGTTAATTAGTTAGTTGGTTAATTTAATTAATGTAGTAACTTTTTCCCATTAACTCAGTGTTAGGGATAGAGTAATTCCTGCAAGAGATGTAACTTTTTTTTTTTTTTTTTTTTTTTTTTAATTTAGAGAGTCAGTAATTAGTTGGATCAACCGTTTAAATGTGGACTATATATATGTATTAAATGTTTTTGTAGTTTTAATTAACAATGAGTTGTTCTTAGTTATCGATCATTTTTGGCAATTGGCATGCTGCTCTTCCTCTGCTCATTTGATAGAGGTTTATCAATGAGCTTTAACCGGATTCGTGAATCCTATCCACTCCTCCATCCTTCAATCCAAACGAACCCTTAATTACTCCATATCCAACGTACATTCGGATGATTCAACGTACTGTGGTTTAATTACTCAAGCCAGCGCTTTTTTTTTGAAATTACTCAAGCTAGCGCTTAGATTTTACTTTTGCAGGCTTGACAGCATGAGATTGGAAGGTACAATCAATAATGGAAAAAACTTAGGTACGCTTCCTTACGTACGCTACGTACGCTTCTCTGCTTTAAACGGTTGTACGTTTGACCAACAGTACAACTGTTTAAAGCAGAGAAGCGTACGTAGCGTACGTAAAGAAGCGTACGTAAGTCTTGCCCATCAATAATGAGATTGGAAGCTAACTAAGCACAGTACTAATAATAGTAATAACAACTAGCAGTAATTAACCTCACTTAACCTTGATTGTTAGTTGTTGTACGCTGCTACTAGACCAACCATTATGGACTCAAAAGCATAGTGATTCTCCAACTATAAAATACATGACTTTTTTTTATGTACTACGTCATGTATTTTGAGACGGAGAAAATAATTAACAGTTTCATTTTATAAAAATTGAAACCTGGCCTACTTTTAATAACAGTCCAATTTAAAATTGTAGTTTTTCTTTTTTTGAAAGAAAATTTTAGATTTTATACAATACTGAAGCAAATGAATAGTTGAAACTAATTAATTTGAAATAATTATTCCTCGATCTTTTTCAATTTACATAAGTTGGAGGCACATATATATACATATATATTCATTCAATTGATTGTTGATTCTCCTAAAAAAATGTTTTAATTGAAAACCAAATTAAAATATACTGTAATTTGGCCAACTCGATCCAATTCTTATACGTCCAGTTTTTGGTGCCTTCATCCATTGTCCAATAGGGTGGTTGATATGGATAAATGCCTGTCAACTTAATTGTCGATGTAGGGTTTCCGACGTTTGTTGAATTATTGTATGATACACCTACACAACTCTGTATGTTCGTAGTCTCAGATATTAAATACAGTACTAAAAATACAATTCTAAATTAATGTTTAAAATCGGTACACAAACTACCACTAATTAAATATATTTATTACAATTATAGTTTATTTTCATGTCTCGAAAATGTAAGCTGACATAATAAGATACATAATCAGAGCAGACATAAAGCAAGAAGAAATAAAATAAAATAAATTAATTAAATTAAATTTAGCATATTTAAACAAACATAAAAGAATTGGAGCTATTTTAAAAAATTAATAAAAAATAAATAAAATAATTGGAGCAGAAATGCGAATTTGAAGCTGAGAGGTGGGCCAGGCAGTCTGGGACTCGATAGCTAATTGTACATGGGCCTAAAGAATTTGATTGGCCCAATAAGAAAAGGAAAAAATGAGTAAATAAAAGTTTTCTACAGAGTTGTCCATGTGTTGAAACTCTCATTCTTACCGAGGTAAATAAAAGTTTTTATTTTTATTTTGATTGCTCTGTGTTTTAGCTGCTTCCATGCTTGATCAATCATGTTACTGTGATAACCTTCAGGGAATCAGCCAGCCCAATGAATTTGATTGGACACTTCCTCCAGAGATTACAAGTTTCTTATCACATCTCAAGACCCTTAAAGTTCGAGAATTTAAAGGAGAAGAGGAAGAGTTATTCGTGATGCAGCATTTGCTGAAGAAGGCAATTGTTTTAGACGAAGCAGAGATATATAAGTAGTTTGCTTGTTGCAAATGTGCTAGTTTCACACACTTTTTTGTATGAAAACTTTCAGATTTGGATCTAGATCCTTGATTTAAGTTATGGCATGCCTTCATTTAAGTTTTGCTAACATGACTCATAATCTATCACCCATCCCTAGTTACAACACATGCTTATTTATAAAAATTGCAGCTTTGCTTGAATTGACGGTAAAAATCAAAACTTTGACACCCCCTTTTCTCCGGGAATGGATTTTAAATACAATTACAAGGCAATTCTTTTATTTTGCATTCCCATGTGGTTTTTCCATTGGATTCATTGAAAAATTTGTCGCCCTGTCCCGATATAAAAAGAAATTATGCTCATAAGTAATAATTCAAGGGCCCCTTTGATGAGTAACGATTATTTGCAGAGACAGACAATTGAGCTAACTCAACATGTTGTCTTTTAATGTTTGGTTCGCAGGAAATTAGCGGGGTGAGTTTTGCAGGAAATGAATTATTACACCAATCTTAATCTTATATTGTTGGAATTTGGAAATGAATGAATTATGAATTTCATTGGGAGCAAACAATATTCTTGCGACAGTAGAATAAAAGATAATGTAATTGAAGTATCGGCTATGCTAAATGGACTCATCTAAATGTGGATTTCTTAAACTCATTGTATTTTGTGGTGTTTTAAAAACGTCACAAAGTACAATGAGTTCAATGAGTCCATAAAATAATAAGACCAAAAATCATGCCTCACATTGAAGTATAGAGATTTGCGAGAGTGGATATATTTGTCTATGTGCGATTGGTGACCATGCATGGGTGTCGAAAGTTAATCGTCATGTCTAAAGTAGTAAGTTTCTACCTAAAAACCTTTCTCGATTAAAACTTACTCTATTATTTTACTGCTGTATTGAGCAATATTTACAGTTAGATTCTAAGTTCTAACCATTAATCTTAAGCTCAGAATATGATGGAATTAGACAAAACGCACATGATTATTGTAAGAGAGACTGTAACTAAAGTCGTTATATAGCTGACCGAGTCCGTTACAATTTTAAGTGAAAATCAAAAATCAGAATCAGAAGAACTTGTAAAATCTAGCATTATTTGGAGAGAGAAAAGAAAAATCTTGCATATTTGGTAATCTCGTAAACCCATCATTTGCCCCCCAACATTTTATTCATCTCAACTAGCCCTTAGGATCTCATCGTTCCTCCGTCATCATCTTCAACGTTTTCATTTTTTTCCCAGGATTAGACGGTTCCGTTGAATTTTCTGAAATAAACGTGTATACATTTGACTAGCAGTCTAGCAGTATTCAATAGCTCAGCAAGAAGTTAACCGCAGGGTCTAATTTGATGAAAAATTAAAGCTTAACTGAGATAACTGAAAAATAAGAGGGTTCATTGAGGCAAACATTAAAACTTGGGGGGCAAATTTAGAAAATAATTTTCTTAAGGCACATTCCTAGGAAATACTAATTAAGAAATAATTACACGTGTAATTAAATTTAATGGTTAGAGATTTGTAATCACCGTGTTAACCGCGAAAATGAACAAATCAGCAGCTCTCTTCTTCTTCTTCCTTCACAACAGAAACAATCAGAGATCGCAATTTACACACCGAAAAAACCGACATTTTTATAGCACATCATCACTCCTTTCTATAAATTCCTCTCACATTTCCAAACCCCCTTCTCTCAAAACCATCTTCTCCATTTCCCAGATTGGCGTTTTTCCATTCTCACGCCAGTCTAGCTCAAAATGATCTCTTCAATGAAGCACACAACTTCTTTTCTCTCTCCACCCACTGATTTCTTGTTTAAGACAAGACCATCTCTCAAAACGCAATTCTACGCATTACCCATTATCAGAAATCAGCTGAATAATGTTGACGGCCTCTCTATTTCATCTCAAAAGCCGCTTCATATCGCCATGGTTGGAAGTTTGAAACTTTTGACGGCAAAAAGAGATGGAGTTAAGTGCAATGCGTATGAGGCTGACAGATCACAGCCTTTGGACGTTAACTTGCATTCTCAGTGTGAGGCTGCTAGTAAAATAAAAATTGGGATTTATTTTGCTACATGGTGGGCTCTGAATGTGGTTTTCAACATCTATAATAAGAAGGTGTTGAATGTTTTTCCTTACCCTTGGCTCACTTCAACCCTATGTCTTGCTTGTGGCTCTCTTATGATGTTGGTCTCTTGGGCTACGAGAATTGCTGATGCCCCTAAAACCGATTCCGGGTTCTGGAAGACTCTATTCCCGGTAAATTCAAAGACCATTTGTTTCAATTTTTTTGAAATGAGTGTTTATAAACTTTGTTGATAGATTGAGATTTGTATCATTTTGCAGTTCTGTTTTCTTGTTCTTGTAATTTGAATCAATAAAATTTCGTGTGAGAATGTAGGTTGCTGTGGCTCATACAATCGGCCACGTGGCTGCTACAGTAAGTATGTCAAAGGTAGCAGTTTCATTTACACACATCATTAAGAGCAGTGAGCCAGCTTTCAGTGTCTTGGTTCAAAGGTTTCTATTAGGCGAGGCATTTCCTCTTCCCGTTTACTTGTCTCTCGTGCCGATTATCGGAGGCTGTGCTCTCTCTGCTGCCACTGAGCTCAATTTCAACATGACCGGTAAGAATCATAATTCAGTTTTACTTCCACTCAAGTGTCTTCATTGTTGTTGAACTGAGTTCTTATTGTGGTTGATCTGTGTGTAGGATTTGTTGGGGCAATGATATCAAACTTAGCATTCGTGTTCCGAAACATTTTCTCAAAGAAAGGAATGAAAGGGCAGTCAGTTAGTGGGATGAATTACTATGCTTGTCTTTCGATGATGTCTCTTTTGATTCTCATTCCCTTCGCAATTGCTATAGAGGGACCTCAGCTGTGGACTGCTGGCTGGAACAAAGCTCTCTCCCAAATTGGACCCAATTTCGTATGGTAAGAAACTACTATATTATGAAAAGTATGACGATTTCGACATTTACGTATGAAATTCAATGTTTGTCTGTTTTGTTTTCTAAACATCTTGATGCTGATGGTTTCCTTTGTTCCGCTTTCTTTTTTCTTTACTGTATCAGGTGGGTGGTGGCTCAGAGTGTGTTCTATCACTTATACAATCAAGTTTCATATATGTCTCTTGATCAGATCTCTCCCTTAACATTTAGCATTGGAAAACACAATGAAGCGGGATATCCGTCATAGTTTCCTCGATCATCATCTTCCATACTCCTGTCCAACCAATCAATGCCCTAGGAGCTGCCATTGCAATTTTTGGCACCTTTCTATATTCACAAGTGAGTCCTACAAATCAATCTCAGAATCTGATTTAGACACCAAAAAAAATCGCTTTTTGTTTGTACTTTTCTGGTTCTCAATTGTTCCCACTGCAAATGGACCACAATTGTAAATAAGAATAGAAAGATAATGGTGGTAGAGCTCATCTGACATAAAATGAGAATCTAATAGGAATATCCAAAATTTCCTTGTCTGTTCAGTTTTTACTTTTAACTTTCGTTTTGTTTCGATGTATAGTGTTTGAGACATATTCATAATTAAACTTGAACAGGCAAAGAAGTGAAGGAAGCACGAAGACTTGAGGGATTTGATCTATTGCGTGAGAAGCAAGTCTTGCTAGACCATAAAGATTTGCTTAACAATGGGCAGAGCTGGGACTTCTTCATCGAATGTAAAACAAGAGTAGCAAAGTAGATTGTTCAATGTAGTTCCTTTTTTTCTTTCTGCTCTTGCAAGTTAAAATGCACTTTGTAGTTTTTAGAGAAATCCAATTTTGGTAGCTTTTGAGTCCAATAAAGATGAAATCTTTTTATTTATTCCTTCCGTCTCTCAAAACATGATTTTTTAAACTTTTTATTTTGTCTCAATAAGGACAACTTTCATACTTAATTTTGATCAAAATATGTTGCATTAGCATTGTTATCTTGTTTTGTGTGTCAATACCTTAAAAAACGAGAGTAATATCTAATTTAATCTTGTCAAATCAAATATAAGCAGCTGTCTGTTATCCAGTGAAGTTATTCTAAACATAGTCAAACAATACACCTCACTCGATCAACCCTTTTTCACCATACCACTAAATGTAAAAAAAATTACAAGATAAAAGCATGTTGAAAATAAGATTCCATTCTCATTTAACATTTTCTTATATAGATCCGGTCTGTTACAAAACAGAGAAACAATTTCATAACCTATCCTACGGTCCACAGTACTAAGTCTTCCAAAAAGCAATAAACGAAATTTCAAAGGTGGCTATAACGGAAAAATTTGGGACTGACTACATAAGATATGGAAATAGGTTCTTCTAGCGTGCATGAGCGTGCTCAGGTTTGTGGGTGTACTCATAATCAAGATGAACGAAAGCTCGCTCAATTTCCGGCAAAAGCTCAAGCTTCTCCTGCAACGATTCCCCAATGTCGTGAGCCTCTTGCAAGGGCATGTCTGACGGCAACACAATGTCGACTTCGACAAAGTAATGTGATCCAAATGTATAAGCTCGTACAGTATCAATTTGACGTATAGCCTTGTGATGATTCCAGCAAAGGTATGTCAGCTTCTGTAAGAATTCAGGAGTAGCTGACTTCCCCACGAGTGAGTTACGTTTTCCAAGACTGTGACAGACCACGTGCGGATGGTGTACAGGGCCAACTGCATATAAATTCCTGTTAACAGCTACAAACAGTACATAAAAAGGGGAAAGATGGAAAATTCTACTCACAATGATAGCTCCGACAGGGTCCATCCAATCATCAAAGTAGTTGGCAAGAAGTGCCGCAATAAGCCCAATGATATTGGTGATGACATCGAAAAGTGGTCTTGTGCATAAGCTTTGACAATTTCATTAGTAAACGTTCGACAATAGAAAACCAGTGCCAGCTTTACCATTGTTACTGACAGCATTATGCCAACAACCCACTGCTCCTGCTCTTTGCTGAGGTCAAACTCATATCCTAGCACAAATATTTTTACAAAAACGTGAGATTCTTGTCAGGACATCCAATTACGACAACAGGAGTGAGGGTGCTGAACTATAGTTTTTTACAGCAGAGAACAGTGTACGCAATGATTCAAAATTATTTGCAGACCCAAAGTTGCCATGACGGAAGCAAAGACAAGAATTCCCTGAAAAAAGAAGGAAATGGTCTGAACATTAGCAACCTTTGACTTCGAGACAATGTTGCGCTTGCGCGCAGAAAAATATTAGACAATCTACAGATGGCTTCATTGATAAAGGATCAAAATCAAACAAAATAAATGAGGCAAAAGAATAAAATTGACTGGGTACTGCATAAATCTTCGGAAATTGAATGCATATTGCACAAATAACACACAGAAACAGATGTAAAAACAAAATAGCCAAGTTAGGTAGGAAAAAAAGGACTGACCAGCGGCTGCATCCGCTTCTTGCCGATGGGATACTGATATGGGTTGGCGTCTTGCATCGAAAATGCAGTAAACCAGAGGATGAAGCCAGATAAGAGATCCAGAAGAGAGTCAAGAGTTGATGCAATGATGGCTAATGAGCCGCTTCTGACGGATGCATAGACTTTGGCAACAAATAGAATCATGTTTGCGACATTAGATATCCTTATGGCCATGGTCTCACTTCTGGCCAGCTTTTCCTGTTCTTCCTACAATATTAAGCAAACATCAATATCAGCTGGTCTTAAACTGCACACTCATACTGATAAACAATTCACGAGTCAAGACATAAGAATATTATTCAAACCTTTGACAATCCAGGAACAAATCCTCGCTCAGTTAAGGCATCCATTTCATTAAAACCCTCCAGCATTTCAACCTGCTGCTGATAGTACTCAGCCACGTTATCTTCTGGGCCTGGGCAATAATCTATAAGACGATAAGAATAACTACATTGCGTTGGTCCAATTGCAGCGAATCGAAATTCCACATGCGACTTTTTTCTTCTATTTTTCATTTAAGAAAATTAAAAGATTTTTTAGTAGAATTATAATTCTTAAAAACAAAGGCTGTCATTATCTTAAAAGAAATTAAAACTAAACTCCATAGGATTGCAAAATAACATGAAGATGAGAATATAACAAGATTTCAAAAACAGCAACGGAGTAAATTTTCATAGAGCATTAAAAAGGTCAAGTTTTAGAGAGAACATCATCTGAACCTCTGAAGATACAAACAGATTCCAGAGCCAGATGTAAATCAAGGGACAAAACAGTTTGACAGATAGTATAAAACCAGGGAAGCAAGCAGAAATTTTTCCTTGAAATCGAGAAACTTTACTTGTTATAACTCTCTGTGCTTGAACCGACTTCAAAACCAAAATTTAAAAGACAGTGATCAGAGTGCTTGAAGTAATTGTATATCAAAATATGAAAAATTCATCAACATATACGCACGCATATATAACAGAGCTGCAAGCCGACAACACTCTATGTCTTAGTCAGGAATATTATCAGATCAGTAAGTTCTCAATGGTGCATGTTTAAATCTCAACACAACTTAGCGAAAGCAAACCGAAAACATGAAAATTCATCAACAGATAAGCATAAACAACAAAGCTGTCAAAACTCAAAACCCACCACAACTGTCTCTATGGCTATTCATATCAATCTGACAACAGTAAGCAGGAATATTTTTCAATGGTGCATAATAAATCTCAACACAACTTTAGAAAAAGTAAACCTAAACATCAAAAAGGAATTATAGTTTTTCAACAAAGAGATGGGAATATTATCAGCCGAGAACAAACAAACGAAATCAAAGATGCAAAGAAACAGACCAAATCAAGATTTCCAAAGCCATTGTTTTTTACCTAAAACCCCACCAAGACAGTCATGGAGACTGCTAGTAGAAACTTTATCTCTGTGTTCATTAGATAATTGTTGAAACCCATCAAGTTAAGCCGCCACGAGACGTCGCCATTATTGGTGTTGGTTTCAATAGTGACTGTTGCTCCTCCTCTTGATCGGTCGTTAACGGCTCAACCATTTTCCGGTCACCGTTTCAGATTCAAAATTTTCTTTCCTATTATGAAGTTAGAAGTAGCTCCGCAATCTTAGTAACGTGACTGCTTTTTACACTAATAGTGTCTAGAGCTAATGTAAGGAAATGGTAGGAATGGAAATTTTCAAGACAAGCTAAGGGTATATTAAGCCATTTGATAATGTTGTGTCAAATATTGGATGAAGACAGTACAGAGTTTGCGGTAATAATAATTAGTGATTGTACACGTGGCATAATCGGATTGAATAAAAGGAAAATTAGGCGCTAACAAATTGACCAAGAGCAGTGTATTTGAAAGTTAAGAACACAATCACCAATCCATGTGTAGTCTTGGACCTGCTCGTGAACCGATTCGAACCCTGAATCGGAACCGACACTGTTAAATTTAGAATCCAATTGATCAATTTTGGAACGGTTCAATAAACCGGCTCAGAACTGGTTTTCATCAGGGATTATGAGCGGATACTGAACGGGTCCTAAATCGAATCTATGTCAATGGTTTCATGTGCGGTTTAAATTTTTACGAACCGAAACTATCTGTAACCTTCTTAACTCAGGTTCATCGAAGCGGTCCGTCAAAGAATCTGTTTGGATCATTGAAAATATGTCCCTGAACCGTCGGTTTATTGAATCAGAACAGACCAAAATGGCCCGTGAGCAGGTCTTGTTGGCCTAGTCAAGTTCAGACCAGACCAGTTCCTCTCCACTGGGCTTGAAACAAGGTTTTTGTCTGATTACATGACCATTTTAGGCCCATTAGACAGAATTTGGGCCCAACTAGATTCGAGTTGTTGGCATGAATCGGTTCAATTAAATATATGTTTTTTAAATATTTTTAATATTTATATATTAAATAAATTAATTCTAGCTAGATGGATTTTTTTCTTTTTCAACAAAAAATAAAACACTAGAACCAATTATGACCCATTCTTAAATTTGTCTAACCAGAATTTACCGATTATTAGGACTCGCATTTGATTAGACTTGGTTTCAATTCAGGATTGATCCAAAATTGGACTCATAGTCAAAGTTCATAGTTAGTCAAAATAATCATCATAATAATAAATAATAATAAGCACCTTGGCCCCATATGAGAATAGCTCAGTAGTGGTGTGCTCCCACCTCAAATAGTGAGGTCAGGGTTTCGAGTCGCGTAGTCCGCGCACTAACTTGTAACTATTAAAAAAAATAAGCATCTTGTTTTCAATGGAAGAGCAACTTTTCCCTTGCTGTTTGCTTAAGCAATGGCCATAAAATAAAATATATTTTACTAATCTCAAATTAAAAAGACATATTTTTTTTCTCAAAATACATATAAATTTATAAATTTAAGATTAAAAAATCATATTTTCCTATTTTATTCATCACCAATTATATAATATATTTTAATATTATACATACATCACTCATATATTAATAATTATTAATATTATGTTGTTAAATTATTACTTTCAAAATTTATTTCTTTAATCTATAAAAAAAATTAAAAATATTTTGAATATTAAGAATTAGAATTAAGAGAAAATAAGATGTATAGTAACAGCAATAGTACAGCTATGAAATTGAATGTAGTTAATTGAAAAAATGCAGCAGATAAACATTAATTCTTGTTCAAAAAATCATCCACCACAATTTGAGCAACCAACCAACCACCAACCCAGCCCTCTTCCTCATAACCAGCCAACCCCACATCTAAAGATATGGATTTTATGATTTTTCTTTTGCATAAGAATGAACCAAGATTAAAATAAGTACTAGTCTGTGTCTCTGTGTAGCTGATTTATAATAAAATTGAACTTTGACCTTGTCTAGTGTGTAAAGTATCAATCTTTCCGAGCAATTAATACATTCACCGGTGCAATGCTGTTGGAAATCCTTTTTCTGAGCTTTTTAATGACATTGTTTTTTGTAGGGTCGGTCTCTCTACACTTATTAACACACGCACTCTTTTCTCTCTCGCTCAGCTACAGCTATTGCTTACTACATCTGTCTGCTTTTTCGACCCCACAAGTTTGAACTTTGAAGAATGCAGCTCATTCATGGCTTCTTCTTCTTCTCTACAACTTAATTCTCTCTCCACTATTCATTCCTCTTTCCTTCCTACTCCTTCTCTGTTTAATCACTTACCCACTTCTACTACTGTCGCTTTTAAACTGAATTACCAAGTTTTTTTTTTTCCCATGAGTGAAGGTGTCTCTCTCAAGCTCAGTCTCAGCATGGTTCCTTTAATGGCGTTCCTCTTGTTTCTATGTAAGTGTAAAAACTTACTTCTTTTTAATTTACTTGGTGTGATCTGCATTGTGGCTTCATTCAATTGACTGATCTTTGAATTACTAGCTTCCTTTGGGGACAAATTTCAATTCCTTTTTAGCTCAATTTGTACTACTATCACCAAACCCTAATCTAGTTATCGGAGTAGGACTGTAGGAGTACCTCCTTTCCATTTAGCTTGATTTTGGTCACATTTTTTACATAGTCACTCATGATTACCTCATGTATGCTACCATGCTTCTATAGTTTTAGAACACGAATTACTACTAATCGAATTTGATGATTATCATTGGTATGATTATCATTGGTCTCTATGTTTCTGAAATATCTAAATAGAGAGTGCTAGTCTTTTGCAAAATTCGGTTCTGGCACAATGTCATTTTCCTGACTTTCCATGGATGTGTGTATCTTAACAGGTTTGCATGAAGCTTGTTCCAATCCACTGGATTATTCTAATGGTTCCTTAATCAGTTCAGATGATATGGTACCTCAGATTACCCCTAGCGGGTCTCCTCATCCATTTATTCCTATAAATGCGTCCTCACCATTGGTACCCTTCACGAATACTACTGTTCCTAAATTATCAGGTTTGTTTATATGGTATTCTGATGTTCGAATAGCAAATCCACGTCTCTTCTTGTTGTTAATAATACTCTGCACTTTGGAACACTTTCCTCTTTACAGGTCTCTGTAGATTAAATTTCGATGCTGCAGAAAGTATAATGACAACAACTTCACTTGACTGCTTTTCGCCGTTTGCTCCAATGCTTTCTAATGTAATGTGTTGTCCTCAGTTGGAGGCCACTTTGGCCATTCTTGTTGGTCAATCAAGTAAAGCCACCAACATACTTGCTATAAACAGAACTGTTGCAAGGCATTGCCTTTCAGATATCGACCAAATTTTGGTAGGCCAAGGTGCTAGTGCTAGTCTCAGGAGGATATGTTCGGTTAATTCATCCAACCTCACGGAAGCAACTTGTCCGGTTAGAAATGTCAGTGAGTTTGAGAATGCAGTGGAGACATCGAAGCTTCTTGATGCCTGCCAAAAGATTGATCCTGTGAAAGAATGCTGTGACCAAGTTTGTCAGAATGCCATTTCAGAAGCTGCAACCAAACTTGCACTGAAAGCTTCTGAAATCTTAACGGTGGGTGGGCAACGTATTCTGCCTGAGCCCTCGACTAGGGTTAATGATTGTAAAATGATAGTCCACCGATGGCTAGCAAGTAAACTTGATCCTTCTGATGCGAAGGAAGTTCTTAGAGGGATATCCAACTGCAATATTAATAAAGGTAATTCTTAGCAGAAATCTTATAATGAATAGTACCAATATTATCCATATTTGTCGTCTACATGTATGCTAATTCTTATTTTTTAACTGTTACCAACATGCTCAATGGATTTTCATGTTATTGCTATATTCTGGTCCTAGTTTCTTCAACCAACCTCATTGATCTTTATCTTATTCTTCTATATGCTTCAGTTTGCCCTTTAGCATTCCCTGACATGGAGCATGTTGCAAAGAGCTGTGGAAATAATATAAGTAATCAGACAGCCTGCTGCAATTCCATGGCAAGCTATAAGTCTCACTTGCAAGGACAGAAATTTATCACAAATTTGCAAGCGCTAGACTGTGCAACATCACTAGGCAAGAAGTTACAAAAATTGAATGTCACCAGAAATGTGTATTCTCTGTGTCATATAAGTCTTCAGAGTTTCTCCCTACTAGGTTAGTTGAGCAAAATTAACTATTTTCCAACTTACTTTTCCTTTTCCCTTTCTTAACCTTTTATCTTTAAAAGTTAAAACTACGACTGATACTTTTTTTTTTTTGGTTGCTGCTTCTGTATGCTATCTGGATCAATGAAGCTGGAGGAACTCAAGGTATATAACAACATTCTAGTAATTTAGATTGCTATGGTTATCCTTAATTTCGTTGTTTATGAATTCGGAATATGTGCATTTTCTTTCTTCTATCCTCGTGCTTTATGCCAATTGTTACTTTTTATTACAATGATTCATCTATCCTTTCAACCTTTTTTGGTTGTAATAATGTAATCCTTGTGTGTTGTATTTTCTAATAGATTCGGGATGCCTCCTGCCAAGCTTGCCTTCAGATGCAACATTTGACAAGTTGTCAGGGCTTAGCTTCATTTGTGATTTGAATGACAACATTGCAGCCCCCATGGCCATCAATGGATCAGGCACCAGCTTCATCGTGCAATAAAAGTAAGTTCTACTCTGTAAATAAATTCATAAGAGGGATAGAATGATTGATCGACTACTATTCGTCTCTAGTCTTAGTGCTTATGTTGGAATAAGGTTTTGAGTGGTTTTGTTATATTGTCGTGATGCAGCTATCAGAATTCCTGCTCTTCCTGCGGTAGCATCTGCACAGAATGGTGAGTCTCTGTACATTAATCTACCATATCTGTAAATCGCTTAGATATGTATTTGAATTATCATCGAGTAAAATGAGTTTGAACCCGTCAAAAGAGAAGTTTTGATAAGCTGTCTATTTTGTTCTTATCTGTCGGCAGGTCTAATCAACCAAAGGATGATATACTATTTAGTCTCTGCTTTGTCAATTACACTGATGATGCTGTTGTAGTTTCGACTCTACCCGGTACTATCCTCAATTCACCATCATCTTCCAGCTAAGCTCATATAAGAATGCAGAAAACTGTACCAAAGACTGTGACGGTGCTCTGGACTTGAACCGTTTACTTGAAGCATACATAACGTGGGAGAGAGAAAGGAATCAAGTTTTGAGTTTCTCGTCATATTTATGAATCATTCTTGGAAGTCAGTGTAATAGAATGTTTTGTAAAGTAAGTAATTAGGAAAGTTAAGGCAAATGAATGTTGTAAGTATATCTCGTTGTACCATAATACTGTTTATGTCTGGAAACCATACAATACAAGTCTATTATGGACATTATGGATTGAAAGATTTGTGATTTGGTGGTTCAAACTTTATATGATCAATATATGATTTATGGCACCTTTATATGCAACTGGATGCTATAATGAGGTACTCCCTCACCTCCGTCTCGTAATACATATTTTTTTAGACTTTTTATTTTGTCTCAAATTAAACGACTTTCATATCTAATTTAGATCAAAATATGTCAAATTTTTTCTCATTTTATTTTGTGTCAATACATCGGAGGGAATATTAGATTTGGATTAAGGAATTTAGATAGCTTAATTATAGAGTAGAGTAACTATGAAGTTATAAAAAAAATAAAAAATAAAAGACTAGATAGCTTATATATACACCCATTTCATATGTTGAGGTAGCTTCTCTTGCAAGCTAAGAAAGAAAAATGGCAAAGACAGAATGGAAAAACAATTTGGACTAATTAGAACCTTGATTAGCAATATTACTTATGTTTAAACAAGAAGTACGTCTTCAATTGAGTCAAAATTTGTTTGTAAACGTTGACCACCATGCTAGCTTCTTCATCTTCTTAACTAATCTGACATTCAGCTTGCAGAATCTGACCTTGAACGCCGATATTCGCCTCCATTGACGTGGCGAATCGGCTCTGTCTAACGTCTTGTATATCAAAAACTTTGCTCTTCTATGAAAGACTTCTTCTGGGTCTTCTTTATACACCTTTGTGTATCCATTAAACTGACCTCTCCTCAAAAAACCCATTAGTTTATAAATTGACAATCTGTGAGCTTGGCATGTATTCCAAAGTAATGTTTGGTTGGTACGGGGGTTACGGTAGATTATATTTTAATATTAACGTTTTCCTCTCATATTTGCTTTGTTATTTTCTTTTCATTTATTTTAAAATAAAATATATGTTATAGTCTTTTCAATATATTATTTTTTTTAAAAAAAAAAATCGTACAATTGAGTTTGTGTATGTAGATATTATTATTTTTTTGACTATATTACCTTTGAATTAAGAATAATGTATATATATTTTTTCTTATTCTACTGGCTTAATTAAATTTTCATTGGTCTGTAATAGGGAAAAAAAAAGAATTGTAATTTGCAAAGCTGGCGTCTACAGACATGGAAGGCATTACTCGTTTGCATCGTTGCATGGAGAGGCTCTGCACGAAGTGTCACTAATTTCATTTCATTATTATTACGTGCCTTTTCCTTTTACGATAAGTTTTTCGGATAATTGTATTTTTCCTACCTCAAGTCCCTAATTTTTAACAAATTACTACTTCGAAAAAGTCAACGTCAAAATTCATACCTCTCCGTTAAGTTTCCTAACAAAATCATATTTCCGTCAAAAAATTGCATACGTGGCAGTAAATATTCTGTTAAGTGTGCACAGTCAGCGCCACGTAAGCGACATGTCACCTGCTTACTTAGCAAAAATGACACGTCATCATCTTCAACCTTTGTCCAAAAAACCGGTCGGTAGTCGCCACATTTCAAAAAATTTCATATGGCCAGACTCGTTTAGACGAGGTGAACGTCGTCGTGGTGTTGGATATTTCAAATTTCGAACCGTTTGGTGTAGATCTAAGGTTAAAGGTGCGGTGACCGAACATTTAAGCTTAGATCTACACCAAACGGTTCAAAATTTGAAAAATTCGACACCACCACGACGTTCAGCTCGTCGAAGCGAGTCTTTCCATCTAAAAATTTTTAAAAACCGGCAACTATCGACCGGCGGCTCTGCCAAAAGTGGCGGTGTTGGTGGCCATGGGTGGGTAATCGTCGGATTTAGAAATTTTTAGATGGATGGACTCGTTTCGACGAACTGAACATCGTGGTGGTGTCGAATTTTTCAAATTTCGAACCGTTTGGTGTAGATCTAAGCTTAAAGGTTCGGTGACCGAACCTTTAAGCTTAGATCTACACCAAATGGTTCGAAATTTGAAAAATCCGACACCATCAGGACGTTCACCTCATTGAAGCGAGTCCAACCACATGAAAATTTTTTGAATCCGGCCACTACTGACCCGCGGCTCCGCCCAAAGTGGTGGTCGCCGGAATCTGCAAATTTTTTGGATAAAGGTTGAAGATGATGACGTGTCATTTTTGCTGAGTAAGCAGGTGACATGTTGTTTACGTGGCGCTGACTGTGTACACTTAACAGAATATTTGCTGCCACGTAGGTAATTTTTTGACGAAAGTATGATTTTGTTAGGAAACTTAACGGAGAGGTATGAATTTTGACGTTGACTTTTTCGAGGTAGGAACTTGTTAAAAATTTGAGACTTGAGGTAGGAAAAATGCAATTATCCCTAAATTTTCCTCCAAAATATGTTAAATTTCTTTTTTAATCTTTATTTTTTTCGCCAATAATTTAAAAGAGACGTGTATCGAGAGATGAGGAAGTATTAAATAATTTTCGGGGTTATTACAATATGTACCTTAAACTTGACTCAACTAACCTTTGAGTCCCTAAACTAATTAACGCAACATTTAGCTACTTAAGTTATGTGTCATCTAACATCTGGCCATCTGGGTCCGCGCCGTTAATTCGTGCTTACGTGATAGTAACGGCGCCGTTAACCGGTAGATGTTTGCCGAGATGGCAAATAAAGGGGACCCACCCATACAATGAAGAGAAATATGATAATGGGCCAAATAATATTTGGGCCGTGTCTACGTACGTCAAAGCCCACAATTACTGCATCCCTTGGGATCGTAGAAGTTGAATTTCGACGTCTAGAAAAATACAAAAGCATTTTTTTTCCTTTCGAATTTTCTAAACCGTTCAACTCGGTCCAAACTTGGTTCAATTTTGACAAAAATATTCAATTTCTGAACTTTTTTTAGAAGAATAAAAGGGATTTCATTAGCTTAACTATTTACGGCTACAAGGTTTAGCGAGGGCGGTAATCGAACAACCCCATTAGTCTGAAGATTTGCAACGAGTGAACCAATCGATTTCCCCCTCTCCCTTAGTAAAAACAAAATTACTTGAAGTGAATGACGATTTCAGTTGATACTAATATTTCTAGCTCATATAGTGGTAATAATAATTCATAAGAAAGGGATAATATTAGCAAGTAATTTGTTGGCTGCAGAGGAAGCAAAGGCACAAGATTCTAAAAATTTAAATGTGGTGAATTAAATTCTGATACATTATTTAATGTCCTTTATATAAATGGTTAATCATTGCATGTGATTGATTGTCTGTTACCATTCACTTTCCTGCATTTTGCTTATGTTTTTCTCAGAGTCTGAAAACTGTTCTGCAAAAAAAAGTCCCCACCCCATTCTTCCACTAGAATTTTTAACCAGACTTCAATTCCCTAGCACCATCATCATCATGATCCATTTCGTACATATATACTTTCCAGTTTCCAGTACTCTCAAAAGGATCTCGAAAAAAGAACTTCTCCTGATTTATTTCACGTGATTCAGTTAAATCTCAACAGTTGAAATATACATTGAACAATGGATTAGAGATATCAGTTGGGAAAGGACAAAAGTAAATTCTCTTGTGAAGAGAGTTTTTCAGGCACTTGCACCAAGAGGCAACAGGGTATCTTATTAGTTAGCCTAGAGCCCTAGAACACGGTTATCGCTTTCACAAAAATCAACAACAACAAAGAGTCGATCGGTTACGCACCGTGAAAGTTGGTTATATGAATCATCAACGATTAAGCGTAATGTTATATGTAACTCACAATCATATCACAAATAGTTTGTTTTTTTACTTATTTATAAATCTCAATTATTTGGCTTCCTTGTTCAACTCTTTACAAATAATGAGACTCTTTTACTATTTTGAGTTGAATTGTGGATAGTAAAATTGACTATATCATCCTTTAGATATAATTTATATACTATCTGAATCGTGAATAATGAATGGTATCGATTTAATTTTGTTTTTCTTGGAGGTTATGCATGGTTACCCGTTGATGGTTTTATGGTATGACATAAATTCACTCGTTCGTGATTTAGAAATCGCTCTTTGAGAGTGTCTGCGGCACGACAGAATATACTCCAAAACGCGTCATAACCGCACTAGATTAATCTTTCTGTGTTTGTTTGTTCAAATGATCTTCTTAGATTATAATCTTAATCATCTGAAAAAATATAAGTATAAAAGAGAAAATTAAGCATATGCAATGCTATGATAATAATCCAAACCACATATTCCTATTATACATATCTAAAATTTGAGAAATTATTAGTTCCACCACCTCATCATTTAGGCATGCCATTTAATGTTCGACGTGTAACGTATTTTAACATGTGTAATTTCAGATCTCTTCTCTATTTGGGAATGGTGGATCTTCATCACTCCATGATAATACGCAATACAAAAGCTTGATAGAAAATTAATATATTCTGATTGATATAAAACACAGTAAGATGGGTGTTGATTTCCCGGATCATCGATGAGGGTTTTGATTTCCAGACGTCATCGATCGATTGAAGTCCGTTTTTTGAAAATGAGAAAGAGGATGTGTAGATCATGATGTTTTCCAGATTTTTGATAATTAAATAGCACAAAAGAAACGTCAACATGTTTCCAGATTTGGAAGATATTCAATTTAACATGTGATGTATGATGAAGATTTGGAGTAATTTTGAAGATTGAAAAATTATGGTTCATAGAATACAAATTAGGGACTATTACAATTAGTTTAGTTGAAATCACGATGATTTTGTGATATATGCAGTAACAAAGTTGTAGTTAAATATAAAATTAAATAACTAATATTCAATATTCTTGAAAAAGTTAATTAATTATCTATGTGTTATAAGGGATTACTATAATTACATGCACATATCAAACATTGAATGTCATGTCTAAATAATGAGGCGGCGGAAGAAGAATTTCTCCTAAAACTTTACTACATTTAAACTTATGTTTTGTCTTCACCACTAGTTTGTTTGATTTGGAAAGAAACAATATATCACATCAACACATAAATTTTTTCCTTTTTGCAGCTCTTTACTTTCCCATGTTATGTTGCTTTCAATTTGCCACATTACATATCTCTGATAGGGCAAGACTTACGTACGCTTCTTTACGTACGCTACGTACGCTTCTCTGCTTTAAACAGTTGTACTGTTGGTCAAACGTACAACCGTTTAAAACAGAGAAACGTACGTAGCGTACGTAAGGAAGCGTACCTAAGTTTTTTTCCTCTCTGATAAGCTTCAATCAAATTAATTCTCTGATCAATCGCCACCTCTTGAAATCGATATATAATGACGATCAAATAAATATGACACATCATGTGATCGTAGAGCCTCCATCAACTTCCATTACCCATAATCAGCTTAAATACACAATCTCATATTATATATATATACATCTACCTTTTGCTAACCTCTCATCTGCATGACTTGCTCTCTCTAATGTAAGCTTTTAGGTAAATATTTTTCACAATTTTTTTTTTCTTTTGAAGTAATACCATTTTTCACATTAAAATTTACAATTAATATTTCTTGCATTTCATAGTAATAATACTAATTACGTACATTGATGAAACATATATTTATTATGGGTACGTGATTTTACTACATTTGAAGAAGAAGGTTAATTGATGATAGCCATATATGCAAAAGAAAGCATATCTAATCTAGGCTACAACATTTTCCTAGGTGAAATCAACATCTCCCATTTAAGACATCCCTGTTTTGCATGCATATTAATATTAATAATAGTAATAAATTATTAAAGCCTTTACAGTTGCCCATACATTGATACATATTTATCTAATTTTTCCGATCATACCATTCCTTTAACTCATTCCATTAACATTAAAACATATAAAATTTATTTTAATTTATTTTTTCAAATATCTCTTTATGAAATCAATATATATTTAAATATTTTTTTTAATATTACTCCTGTATTTATTTCAATTAATCTTTTAAATAATAAATTATGGACAAACAAATAATTTTTCCTATCATTTATTATGTCTTTAAAATTCTCAACTTTCATTACGAAAAATTTGAAGTAGACCGAAGAGAATATATAAGAACACACTGCTGAACTCAACTTTAGAACCCAAATTATACCACATCAACGACATCTAAACAGAAAAATAAAAAAATTAAGATTCTTCAAACTTGAGCTTATATACTCCATTACATATTCTAAACTTCTAAATCCCAAAAGAAAATATATATATTATTATTTAAATTTTGATGATATGTAATTATAAACTATACTTGTATTTATAAATTATAATATAATATGATTACTAGAAATTCTAATCGTATTTCTTTAAGAAATCTTCAATATATATTTAAATATTAATTATTGGAAATACACTAGAATATATTCTACAATAGGAATACGTTAGAAAAAGTACATTAAAGAAATACATTAGAGATTGAAATTACATATTACATAAATAACTAAATAAACAACCAATTTTATAATGCGATATAAGTAATAGTCATTGTGAATTATGGAAGTGCCATATATATATGTTCAACCAAATCTTTTTGTAGTTGTCGATGTCGGAGTCTATCTCGAACTCGCACTCTGTTTTGAAATTCTGGAAATTTGGCTGCTGAGAATTTTGCGAGTGAAACCATGAATTTGGATTGAAATGATTTGGCCTCATTTTTTTTTTTTTTTCTTTTTCTAATTTGATTGAATGAACGGTAAAATCTGAAAGAATTGTGAAATTTATAATGTAAATTTGTAATGAACCGTTGAAGTCTTGAAGGTGTTTTAAATGTTACTCTCTCCGTCTCAAAAAAGATGCAAATTTTTTAATATAAATTACATGTAAAAATTTACATCTATTTTAAGACGGAAATAATATTACCGTTAATTATTGTGTGTCATTTTTAATCGAAAATTTTTGATAGAAAAAAGACGAGCTAAAATTTTAAGTTTTTAGATGACATGATATCAACTAAAATGTTTATTTCAATATGAATTAAAATCTAATTTACAACCCAAAAGTTCATTTGACCTTTCAGCGGAGATGATTTAACCTAACAAATTTTAAAAACATACAAATCATTATTTCAATTAAATTAATTATTTTTTCTATTTCTTTCTAATAATACAATAATTACACCAAAATCCATTCCTCAAAAATCGAAATCATAACCTCACACATAAAATAACGTGAGTTACGCCCTACTTGACATTTTCCGAATATTTCAAACTTTTATTACACAGTGCACCGAATGCATATCACATGACACATACCCGCCAAGAAAACTAAGAACACGATAATTAACACCACCCAGGGCCAAATATAAAAATACTACTCCCCGTATTACAAAATAATTAATTAATTACTCCCTGCACGTGTCTGCAATATTCTTCTCTCATTAGACTGGAAATCTAGCAGGATTATTATAGTTCATGTTTCAACCAAAAAATATAAACTGCATTTGACATTACTCTCAAGATCAATTCATACATGCAAATCAACGTATGGATAAATGATTAAAACGTTTCCGTCCTAAAAAAACTATGAATTATATAGATTATTGTATTAGCTATATAAACTAGCTAACTCATAAATCATAATCATATCTATAATTTCATTATGTATGCAGTTCGTACTGACACTGATTTTAGCCACACGTGTATATATTTTCGGGAAATATAATTGTAGGATTGTACAGTCGACCATACGGTGATTTGATAATCAATTTAATTTTTTAGAAAAGAAAATAAATAAATAAAAAATCCAATCACATAAATTGTCTGACTCTAATTTAATACTCTTTTTCCATTATTAACTTGTCGTTTGGCCTACATAACAACATAATAATACTAACACACTACACTAGACTACATACATTACTGAACTGGCACCACCAGAATTCAATTGGTAGTTGTACCCTCCTCCGATTGTACAGCTGGCTGTGATGGTGAAATCCAAGCCGTCCATCTTGACAATACCCCTGCCTTTACTTCTTCTTCTCTACTGTTATTATTGATACAATTCTTAGTTTCACTGGAAGAGAACCTATCAAGTCCTGTGATTTCCGACATACTTCTCTCATTAATTACGTTCCTGCCACTACTTCCTCCTCCTCGTCGTTTCTGCTGCCTTAGATTTGATGAGAACAATCTACGGTTTTCGCTTATTATCATCTCTGACCGTAGGTATAAAAGATCTGACGGCTGTACGGTCGCTCCACCTCTGAAAGTGGACCCCACCATTAGATGACATCTGTCCTGTTCTCATCCCTACGATGATCCGATGCTCTAATCGACGGCCAGAACTCGATCTATTTGACACGTCGTCACAATGCTTCTCCGATGATGGAGGAGCTGTTGTTTGACTATTGACATTTACTATATTAGCCCTGGTCAACAAGAGACCGTCTTTTCGACGGTCAAAGCATCCAACGGCTACGGATTGATCAGGATTGTTTTGGCTTTTCCTTTTCATATTATCAAAAGAGCGCCTAAACGACGAAGCCGAAAAAAAGCCGGTTCGTCTCTCGCCGGCCGACGAATGCCTCCCGACGACTCGTTTTGTTTCCGCTGACGTCATCCCCAGGTCCAATACGACGTCGTTTGGTGGAGCCTTTACAGAATCCGGCTGATTTAGGTGGAGGATTTTCCGTTCATCTATTAGAAGGACGTCTTCCGGGTCGACCCGGTACCGACAAAGCGGGCAAGTAGAGTGTGCGTCTAGCCACGTGTCCACACACTCCACGTGGAAAGCATGCTTACATTTGGGTAACAATCTCAAGACTTCCGTCGGTTCGAATCGGTTCAAACAGACCGCACATTCTAAACCGTCTTTCTCACCTCTAAGTGAACTGAACCGGAACAATGGAAGTGTCTCGATTACTGACCTGTCGATTCCCGAATTCTTCCGTGTGGCCGCCGAACCTACGCCGTGCATATAAACTCCTCCGCCGCCTGTAGCGGCGGCGGAGGATTTACAATGTGTGACGTAGAGGAGAAGGAGGAACGTGATTGAGAACATCGCGATGAGAACAGCACTAATCACGGTGACCGTTGGTTTGAAGGGAGGCAAATCCGACGGTTGAGAAGCGTCCGGCGGTTCTGTATTTCTGGAATCATCGTCGGCAAACACGAATCGAAAGAGAAGGAGACAAAAGAAGAAGGAGAGAGTTGATTGAGGAATGTTGAAAGCCATGAATGAATATCTCTCTCTCTCTCTCTCTCTGTTGGATCGGAGAAAATGAAAGTTCTGGTAGTTGCAGAAGCAGAGCAGAGTGTTAGATTTGACAGGAAAGTGAAATGGAAACTCACAATTTTGAAATAAATATTTATTTACTTGAGCGAGAGAGCATTTAATTAATTAATTAATTTTTATTTCTGGACCCAAAACCCACGTGACCCATATTTTGGCACAAAAGCCCACACGAGCATTTTGGCTATGGGTCCCTTTCTAATTTTCTATGCACTCATTATCCTTTTGTTTCTTCTGTTACAAAATGGCCTATTTTGTTTTACCCTTCTTTGGACTCACATGCCGTTCTATGTAATTCATATACGCGCTTGTGGTGTGTACAGAGCGTTTATAGATCTTTCTACAATTTTAGTTAAAAAATATAATTTTTAAAAGTGTTTGCAGTATCACAGAACACACTCTAAAAATACATGACAAACACGCTTAACTCGGAGGATTTCAATCAATTCATGTAGTGAAATATTTAAAATATCTACTGTCTCTATCTCTAATTAACCGTCATATTTTCTATACAAACAGAGCACATTCTGAAAATACACTGACAAACACACTTAGACTCAAATGATTTCAATAGGTTCATGCGATGAAATATTTAAAATATCTACTTCCTCGATCTTTAATTAACCGTCATATTTTCTATGTAATTGATTTAAATTCAATTGGAATTTGGTTATTCATCATGTACGAGAATCCCTGCTAAGTATTCACGGTTTGAATGGTTAAAACGCCCAACTCATAATTGGCGGATTCAATTTCTAATTGATAATTGCATAAGAAATGTAACTGTTTTAATTAAGTACGGAAGTAGTAGTAATTAAAATGATTCTGATGATAAGTTATCTAAGAGAGCTCAAGAATCGATTCTCAGAGAAGAATTATAACATTTTCCAACCTAGATAAGATTCAAATATATTTGAATTTTTGCAATGAAGGGACTTTAATGTATGAATATAAGAATGACGTTGATAGTTCCATGTGAGATCGGATGAAATTGCACTTTGTACATACAAATCCAGGTACAGTTGTACTGTATAATACTTTAGTAAGTATTAAAAACGTGGTAGACCCGGGGGAGGAATGCAACTTGACGTTGATATACTTTCTCCGATTAACCAAAGCAAAATCATGTGAAATAGCCAAATAGCAAATGCATTTAACTGATTTCAGTGTATTAGACCCTACAAAATATATGAAAAGTACGATTGCTCTCACTTGCTTTTTATCACCCAAGAAAAATAGATTGGCCCTGCTTGGGCTTTACTAGAACACTGGTAAAAAATGTGCATTTTTTTTAATAGTTACATCGTTAGTGCGCGGACAGCGCGACTCGAAACCTTGACCTCACTATTTGAGGAAGGGACCACCACCACTGGGCTACTCCCATGGGGCGAAAAAAAAAAAAAAATATGCATTTTCATCTCATATATATGGAGAAAAATAGGAGGACCTATATGTAAGTTTGGAAAACTTGAGGCACTCCAGCAATTGCTATTTTGATGGCATGGACAAGTCAATGTATATGCTGACTAAGCACATCGTGTAGCTGCGATGATGGTATGGAGGTCCAGACAGTATGTGATTAGAGTACAAGGATCTATATATATGTGTCATAAATGTTATGTACTGCATTGGATCGAATATACGAGGACCTATATGTAGACTT
The DNA here is from genome assembly GCF_046630445.1 of Rutidosis leptorrhynchoides. Taxonomy (NCBI): domain Eukaryota; kingdom Viridiplantae; phylum Streptophyta; class Magnoliopsida; order Asterales; family Asteraceae; genus Rutidosis; species Rutidosis leptorrhynchoides. The sequence continues at coordinate 36,258 of NW_027266478.1, read as the reverse complement.
TGTAAAAGTTGGGCATTTCACACAGAAATAGTTGAGACTCAACGTCTAAACTGACAAAGCTATCAGAGAAGAAATGAAGGGTCAAAGAAAGGTAAATGCAAAGTTAATAATACGTTCATTTCATAATTTGATTTGAATATAAAAAGGAAATGGTACTGCTAGTAATCCAATACTGTAAGAAGATAAAACACTTGAATGAAAGAGTACTGCTGGAGTGGGAATATACACCTTGGATTGGAATTAAGCTTCTCTATTTACTCAGATAGATCACCATTATGCATGCTTTCACAGGGATCCAAAGGTGTTCTCTCCACTGTACGTCATGTAAAGAAAACCATCTTCATCTTTGTTCTCTTCATAAATGGCAGACATCAATGCAGCTGCGATAATTGAACGAGTATTAAACATTCGCACAACTGCAAAATCCTCGTGAAAAAATTATTGCTTGCCGGAGAGAGGAGAGGACTAACCTGTTGGTGGCAATGTGTTCTTGACAAAAACAAAAATAGCCTTTTCAGCACTGAGCTTGATCCTTTTTCGAACAACATAAACAAACTGCCCCAATGTCAAATCAGCCGGAACAAGATATCTACGGGGTAAAAATCATTCAATCAAAAACAGATATAGAAGATAAGAACACAGTTTAATAAAACAAAGGCCAGATCAAATTCCCAGCTAATAAACATATCTTTCATCATGTGATGTACAATGGCTCATAGTTCATAGTCCAAAACTAAAATGGTGGAAGTAGAAAGTAAAACAATGCACTGATGCGATAAAACTAGTTAGGATATGGGAACTGACTTTTTCTTATCAATGTCAGGAACATCACTCTTTTCCGCTTTCTCCACAATCACCTGTATGGTGGTAAACAAGTTAATATACAATCATTCGATAAACAGCAGCAAGAATTGTTTGTTCCATAAATTGATTGACAAATTTCTCACAGGAATTCTATCAGGATACTTCTCCCTGATGCGACCAGCTTCTGCCTGTCTCCTCTCTGAGGTGTCAAAAACAGGAAAGATTTAAATACGAGATGATCAACCAAAATCAAAGTGCAACGTTCAGATAATTAACACACGAAAATCACACAAAGAAAAGAAACAATGGTTTCGGGTCCCTCATGAGACCCAAGTTCTCTGGCATAGCATATAGATTCCAGACATGATTTTTATCAAATTAAGAAACAATAAAACTGCGCAATCTGATGTAAAGGTCAAATAAAGGCCTTCCTTCGATAGTTGCTTCATATAAAAGATGGACCTTCAAAACAAAAGAATGAGCCTAGCAACAACATCAAAGTTTAACCATCAACAATCTCTAATTCAAGCCAATATCAGAGTTACAAGTTTCGGAGACGTCTCGTAGGTCGCACTCCAACATACGACTTACAAGCAACAATAATTCATTTCTTGCCAAGGAATCACATGTCCGGAAAAGTCTAACAATTTGATCGTAACTGTTTCAACTCAAGTGCTCTTTAATCTACAAATATCACACATAAAATAACACAAATGTAATTAAGCCATAATAGAGAGGGCTAAATCAATGGATCGGGAATTTAATCAATAAAACATCGCAAAATTATCACTCATCAAACAAATTTGAAAGATAAGTCAACTGAAATGTTATCACTGTCGATTAAAGCTGGGTAGAAGAAATTGAACCCTCTAAAATACATTGAATGATACATCGATTTAGGCAGCAAACTTTCAATCAAAAAGAAAAACCTAACGAAGAAGAAAGAACAACTATAACAAACCAATCGGGTACAGAAAAAGATATCAAAGAAACTTGGATAAAGAAAGCGAGCGAACCCATAGGATGTTCAAGCTTGAATGAACTTTTGGTCATGTTGGTGCGTCGATTATTACTTTCTGCAAGTTTCAAACATCGAAACATCACAAACCCCCCAACAGCAAAATCCAATAAAACAAATTCAATAACAAGATCTAAACAGACCATACCACGAAAGGTTGAAACTTTAACACACGTAACAAGGTTTACGCTTCAAAGAATTGATTGATTGATTGATCAGTCACGAGGAAGAACAATTCGAGAAGAAAACTTTAGAGGGTTCGATAATAGAAACCAACACGAAACTGAAACATATAAACTTGATTCTTTTGATGGAGTTTTTGTCTTTGTTTACAAGATAAGTAAAAAGCTGTGTGTCCGTGTCATCTTCGCTTTCTTTTCGTTTGCGTAGGGCCGGTTCAGTAGAGGCCAATTTTCGGAAATTTTTCGAAAATTTATCATTTATCATTTTTCTTTTGAAAACACGTTCGATAGTGAGTTTTCGTTTTCAAATTTTCGGAAAATTTTCGAAAAATTTTCGAAAAACAGAGATAGATAAATTTGTAATTTTCAGAATTCTCAAAGGATTGGAATGAAAACAAAAGAAAACATTAGGGGTCAAAGTATATTATCACAAAACGATTTTACCCCAAAATCAGCTCATCATCGTCGTCGTCCGACCTGTTTGGCTCTGTTCATGTCGTCGCCTCCCTCCGATCCGTCTGTCGCCGTCGCTGTCGATGGTGTCGCCGTCGCTGAGATCTTCTCAGCATCACCAACAGACTCCCTCCGCCGCTCATCCCATCAGCATCACCAACAGACATGGAATCGTGTTCGTAATCTTAATTGGCTGACTGGGTGAGCACGAAGTTCCAGTGGGAGGACGTTTGTGGGACGAGGAACGGAGGTTTTTGGGAGGACGTTTGTGGGAGGAGGTGTGGTGGAGGAATGGAGGATTGGGTGGAGGAACTGGTTTCCGGCGGCTTCGGGTTGGGTTCACTTTGACTCATGACGGAGGCTCTCACATGATCATTAGGGATTTTGACTTTGACTGACGACGGAGCCGACGAACGCCGGCAGCAAGATGGTGGAGGCTTCGAAAATTGATTTTGACCAAAATTAGGGATTTTGACCAAAATTAGTGAAAACGAAATGAAAATTGGGCACTGAACAAGTTTTTAAAATGAAAAATAAAAATGAAAATGGGATGAAAATTGGTAGTTTTCGAATTTCGGAAACAAAACTAAAAATTTTGCTACTGAACGGGACCTAAGGTTGTTTTCAAACAATAAACCCAACGGTGCCGTTTTGATTGCCTTATCCTTTTTGGATAATTCATAATGTATTGTACATAATTTAATTAACGGGGCAACAATAAACAAATCAACTTTAGTCCTCAACTTTTTAAGATTTCGCCTAACGTTACCCTAATATATATTTTTGGTCTGATACATCCTTAACGTTCTTTAAACTCAGGAAACGGCAAACCATATCTAATTATCTATACTTTTATGAATACTTGAGAATTGAGATCACATTTAAAATAACTAAAAGAGGATTTTTTTCCCGTCCCAGTCTATTTCTTCTATAAAATAACGGAAATGGATGAATATAGAGTGGATCGATACGTAAATGTGTGTTTGTTGTGTGTCTAAGAGTCGGAATCAGTCGTGACTCCTACAAATCTTCTTTCCATATTAATCAATACACGAATTTGGATCGAGAAAACGAAAGTCGGGATTTAGTATTGAAGACTGTTGGCACAAAGAAAAAAAATGTTTAGGACATATTCCTTCCGTATGTTAATACATGTTTTTTTAACTTTTCTTCATACATTCAATAAGAGATGTATTTAGTTAATATTAGTGAATATGTACATCTCTTCTTAAATATATCTAGAAGAATAAAAAAACATGTATTAACAAACGGAAATAGTAGGTTATATAGACATTGAACAAATAAAAGAGATTGTCCCGATAGAAGAAACACAATGATTCTCTTATTCAAAGCCATTGTGGTAATAAATCAGATTGGGTTAATTTTCTATATTATTGATAGTATTGAACCAGTACAATATGCAGTCTATTTATAGACTTGCAATAGGGACAACATAGAGCATACTGAAAGTATAAGGACTTGAGTAGAGTCGGTTTTTAAAGACAAGGACTGAACTATAATATTCCTAATATTTCCCCGCAAGCTAACAATTGTTCACGCGACAATTGTGAAGCTTGGAGGTCTAAGAAAGGCTCAAAACAGAGCATAACAGGTAGTAAGGCTGCAATGAAGGTGCTGATGCATTGTAGAAGACTTGAACCAGCAAAAAACAACTCAAACGCATGAATTGGGAGAACTGGCAGAAGCTCCAAGCTGAAGAAGGGCCTGAGATGTTGTCTACAAACAAGAAGCATTGTTGTAGCAGTCCCAAACAAAGCCACCAACCAGAATGCAATAGCAAGGTGAAGACCTCATGAACACAGGATAGCAACAGAGCTCCAAACATGGTAATTGGATCCAAACGCATGGAAAACGACAATTGAACCAGTCTTCAAGGCAGCTAATCCCAATCCGAGACTAAAAGCAACCTATCCTTCATACTAGCTAGCCATACTATCCGATCAAAACACACTATGCCTAAACACAAGGCTAATAGTAGCATATACTAAGTATACTTAACTATTTTTGTGTTTTCTGCATAAAACTAAACACTAACACTGTTTTTGCATTTTCAGAAAAACAATAGGCAAATTAAAACAGCTAATATGCAGAAAACCACTAAACAAACAGAGAATGCGTCAGTTCAGCTCGCCAACTTATCGGAAGAGATGTTACCAGATATACTAGAGCAACAACATTTAGTCAGAATCGCATCAGAGACCTGCGATCATCATCAGAAAGAATGTTGGATAAAGGAAACCAGAAATAGACAGTGCTAGTGCTGAGCTTGCTGCCGGCGTGGTCGCTTCGAACAAACAATGGCAGATCAGATTCGAATGGAAGCAGTCTGTATAAATCGACTGAAACAGAATCATTCTGTAGTCGAAATCGAACGCCAGGAGTAGTCGCTGCAGCTCTGACTGATGCGAAGGTTGTAGAAGCTCAATCGAAAGTAGATGATGTCGATCGCGGCACAGAAGAGAAGATCGAAATAGACTATGTTTGTTCAGAGTGTTGTTGTCAGATCAAGGATGAGATCGTGAGAATCAAAATCATCAGATGATTTAGCTGTTTGCATCCTCCCTGGTTGAAATCAAACGTCAAGAGATGGCGAACTGTAAATTGACGAAGAACAGAAATCGGAGAACTGAGCTACGAATCGAAAAACGAAAGTGAAATCGAACGAAATCGAGACGTAGCTGCTTAGATCATCACGTCAAAGGCCATTGAGAAGTCGATTTGGTGCAGGAGCTGCGATGAATCGACGAAGAAGAAGTGGTTTTGTGTATGTTTGGCGAGAGAGAAAGAACCGTTTCTCTTAAAATCAAAACCGAATCAAAAGAGATTAGAGCGGAAGAACCCAATCAAACTGATAGTGTGTTCCATTACTCCATTCAGTTTGTATTCTAAAGGATTTCAGATAGTTTGCACATAAAAAGGATTTCACTTTAAACTCAAGTATATGCCTTCTATAATACCCCTTCCTTTACGTGAATAATTGTCGAATGTATTTAAATTTAAATAATGTTTAGATACATTTAATTATTAATAAATTAAAATATGCACGATTGACATTCAAATCTCTACATACTCACAAGAACAAAACTGCTACTCTCTCCGTTTCTGATGAATTGAATAATGATAAATAATTAGGGACGGAGATCGTCATAATTTTCAAGCAATGAGAAAGAAAATTGATAATTATCGAAAGCTCTCTTTTCATTTCACATGCCCTCTCTCTCGTTACAAACTACTACAAGTGAAATTTCAATTACCAAAAGATAAGAACTTACTACAAAGACTAATAACAGACAAAATTTCAGAGACTGCCAAAAAAGTTCAGTTGCCTATGTTTAAATCCCAATAAAGAGCAGTTCTCTGACTTCAGTAGTAACATTTCTTAATTTCGACAACTACATTAAAATTACGTTCGTTTTGCGGTTTACTGATGCTCGAGCATGCTTAAATTTGCTCCAAATTGTCTCGAAAAACGTGTTTTTTTTGCAATTTTTAGTAAAAAACACGTTTTTCGAGACAATTTAGAGCATGCTCGAGCATCCGTAAACCCCAAAACGAACGGACCATAATATTAGGACCGACTCAGCAGCCAAAATCAAAAAGAAAGGATGACTTGAAACGAAATTAATTAGGGTTTACTAATTAATCACTAATTACTCTAGGAAACCAGTTTTAGTCAAAATGGCATTCCTTACTCTGCTAAGATCTCTTCCTTTGAGTGTCCTACCAACTCCTTCACAAACAGAAAATGATGAAATCTGACTCCTTGCTAACCTTCTAGCAATCCATTCATGTGGTGGCACCACCATGCCATCCCCATCATCATCATCATCATGGCCATGGCCATGTCCATCATCATCATAAGAAGTACCATTATTGAGATTTTCACCATTGCCATAAATCTTTGACCAATCAGGGATGTTGACCGGAGCAGATGACTGATGATGAGGACGTGGCACCGCCGGCACCACCACTTTGTTATCATTAGAGATAATTTTTTCTCGGTGGGGTTTTGGAGAAACGGCGCCATGCAAAAGGATCTTTATGACAATTTCTAGACTTTGGAGACTTGATAATGAATCATCATCATCTCTCTCAATGACTGACCATACATCTTTTTCTTCAAAATCTTCATCTTTTCTCGTATACCCACCCTTGAAACTCCAATCCGCCATCACAATCTGATACAAAACCAAGAAACAAAAAAAGGGGTATTAAAAAAGTTTTGATTTTGATTTCGATTTTAGCCAGAGGAGAGCAATTATGTGACTATATAAACAAAAGGGTAGGAAAAAGGAGAAGCCTTCATCTAAAAAAAAGTTTTTTTTTTTTTTTAAAGAAAGTTAAAAGAAGAGAATAATTGCAGGAATCTACCTTTACCCACTTTGTTTGAAATTCGGTCCAAGATTAAAAACAGCATACAGAGCCTTTTTTCAACTGAAATTTGAATAAGTCCAAAAATAAATCAAGAGAGTGATTCTGATCAAGACACTACACAACACTAGCTACTCTCTCTGGGGCTTTCCCTTTTAAATGTGCTCTGTTGGTATATCTGAATACTTTCAAATAAGATCACATATTTCTAGACCTCAAAAATTGGGGTTTTAGTACTACTCCTATACAGAGAGAGAAAGAGAGAGAGATGTCGATCGAGAAGAAATTAAAGTATATATGTACGAGACGATAGAAGTGTTTGGTAGCTGTTTTCTTGCTTTGCTTTTAATGTGTTAGAGCTAAATAACTAAAACAAGATCATAATCAAAATACTTGTTTCAACAATCTGTTAAGTAAAACCTTGAAGCTAACTGGACTTTTGTGCTTAAATGAGAATTTTTTTGGGGTGGGGGTGTCGCTATAATAATAGTTGATAGATTGGCTGTGGAAGGAGTATCATTGAGTTACCAAAACAAACAAAAGGTCGCTATTATTGAGCTAAAATCAAAATAATGTTTTAGTAAATAAAACCTGTGTGTTATAGATATAGAGTCTGCGGCCGGTTTTTAGAGCATCCATACTGCTAGTTTTGATTTCGACCATATAACTTAGATAGAAAGAAAAAAAATTTGAAATTTGTAAAATTTTATTCCCTTATAAAATTCTAATTATGAAGTTTCTTTGTTATTATAATGTAAATATAAATATGGAGAATAGTGTTTGATTTATAAATATAGTTATATTTTTTTATTAATTAAATAAGAATTGAGATTGAAAAGAAATTTTTTTTTAAAAAAAATTAAATGATAAATTTTTATAATGATTATTGCCACATAAAATAAAAAGACAAAAACTAATTTCCAGAAAAAGACACTCTTATTATCAAATCTTCTGTGGAGCACTCTATGCCTCCTAATAAATACACTTCCTAATAAAAGTAAAGTTTTATTTTCAAAACTTATGAGATAAAACGTATCTTAGATATGAAAAACGGAAAAATCGTTTTATTTTAGATCATATTTTCTTGAAATTAAGGGTAGGTTGGATTATATTCCATCTTATTATATATATTTTTAAGATAATGTTCTTTTCACTATATTAATGGAAAACACGCTTCATTATATGTAAGGAGTATGACGGACACACCCAAACCGTATTTTAGATATAAAACACATTTTCAAGTCTAGGATTTATTGATATGTCTTATGTTTCATCTTATTTTATATATTTTAAATGATCATATTTTTTATTTTTTTTGTCTGTTAATATATATATTTTAAAATTTTTTTAGATACATTTAAAAAATATGTATATATTCACGATTAAATACATCTTTTTTTAATGTATGGAAAAAAAATAAAAAATATATAATAAACGGAAAAAATATTTTTTTTAATTTAAAAACACGCTTTACTGTATATTTAGAGCATATTTCGTCTTATTCCTGATACACCATGAATATATCCAAATCTAATCAACTAACAAAGTATAATGGAGTTGATTATTGACGGGGGATTGATTTTCTTGAAATTTACTACTCCCTCCGTATATAAATAGATGACGTTTTTGAAGATTCTTTTATCTTTAAATAATCGACGTTTTGAAAATATCAATATTTTTATTTTTATCGCTCAACTAACTTTACACACATACAATTAATATTTTAATAGAAAAGAAATTTACGTTAAAATTTCATTAATTAAATAAGGGTAAAGGGTGGATTAAAACGATTGCTGGATGTTGACAGTAAAGAAACAAAGAACGATTATAAAAAAAAAAAGAAACAAAGAACGTTGATATCGGTAAGATAATTTAGGCCCAGTTTAGTGTGGGAAAATTTTCACGGAAAATTCGCAGTTGTTCCACTGAAAGGTTTTTTAGAAAAAAAAACAAAAAAATGCTGTTTAGTAGCCTTTTCTTTTGCCTTTTTCTAAACCAAAATCCCTAATTTCTTAGGTCAAACATTCGAATCAACCAGAAATTTCGATACCCACACAAATCACCAAAGTTTAGATTAATTAACTCAAACTCTAGTAATCAAATTGAATTGAAGAGAAGAGAAGAGAAGAGAAGAGAAGAGGTCTCCTTCGACCAAAAAAAAATTGCAGAGAAGAGAAAGCAGAAGTGCGTAGACTCAAAAGAAGGAAAAAGGGGATTTTTTTAATTAATCGCTCCTTAATATCACATATGCACTACCATCGCAGCTATTTCGCTGATACTTCTGCAGCTAGCTTAGAAGACGAATTGAAATTGAAGAACTGAAGTTAGGGTTCTTGAAATATATGTAGAAATCGATTTGGGGCTTTTAAATGCAGAGTGAATCAATTCAATTCAAACTTCCAGATAGTTTCAGAAGTAGAAAATTATGGAAATTTCAAGCTTTAATTTATCGTTACTCATATATGCACACATAAATCTCAATGAACAGAAAAAAGAAGGAGAAGAAGGAGAGAAGTCGAGTTCATTCGGAGAGAAAGACAAGTTCAACTGATAATGGCTTTATATATTCAGGGACAAAATTGTCCCCGCATGCCTAATTTTCCTTTTTCCTAATTTGGAAAACTCCAATTTGAAACTTTTCCGTTTCTCATTGAAAATTTTATTCAACTAAACGAATTTTAACGAAAAAAAGAAAATTGAAGAAAATTTTCCGAAAAAATAAAAAGTTTTCCCCAACTAAACAGCCCTTTAATTTTTTTTCTTAGGATAGGGTGACCATCCTCGATCCTGACATTGGACTAATTACTATTAAACCAGACATTGGAGATTGGCCATTTATCAATACAACTTATACACACATATCTTTGCATTTAGATTTGATTTAAACTCGCACTGCAAACTTTTCTACTATTCGTTTTTACTTACTTACTTCCCTTTCTTCAATGTTTTTGTCTTCCTGTGTTTGGGGATCATATCATATTAAAAGTAGGTTATTGAATCAATCTATATGATCCAATTAGGATTTAATTGTTCTTGAGAAATGATGGCATGTGTTGTTGATGAGTTTTTATGAAATGTGTTGTGTTCAGTAGGAATTAGAGATTAAAATGTAATTTTCATGAATACTATCGTTTATGTCTTCTAACCTCATAATTTTTTTTTGTCTTTTTCAAATTTCATCTAAAAATTTATGTATCTACACCTAGATTCATAAACTTTTAATGAACTTAAAGAAAAAATTACATCTATTTAAAATCGAATATAAAAAAATATATTGTATTTTAATTTTGTTTTGAATTTTTTTTAGGATTATATCTTAATTTTGTATTGAATTTAGTAGTCCTTATGATGATTTCTATATGTATAAAACTATATGATATTGGATGTGTCCATATAAACATGTTACATTATAGAAGATTTCGGAAAATCTATACTTTGACGGTAATATTTATTGAGAATGACAACTTTGGAATAAAATAATTTTTCGAAAAAAAATTATCGAGATTGATATCGACTGCTTGCTTAAAAAAAAGATGACTACTACTAAAATATTTTACCTAAAATAAGATAAATTAAACAAATGTCGTCGCCCATTGAAATGCAAGCTCACAGAAAGGGTCGCTCCCCGTCCTGTCAAGAGTGCAGTTAGTAGAAAGTGGGGTGGCGATGGGAGCTTTTCAATAACCTCCAAGTTGATTGAGAGAAGAAGGAAAGGCGAAGTGCTCAGTGTGGGTCAACGCTTTTGCTTTTCAAAGTCTAGTCAGAGATGCGATCATATCCTAATTTGGAGTGTAAATATAAAACATTAGCGTGCATATATCATAACTAATGCAAAATTATTTCCTTTTAGTTCTTCTTTATTTATGACGTCTTTATTACTGTATTTTTACACGAATACTACAAACTTCAATGATGGTATGCGTGATTGAAAAGAATTTTGTTACTTCTACAGCTCTAGTACTTATTAATTTTTCTATTTCGAGATAAAGTTAACTTATTATAATCTTCCAAAAAAAGAAAATTAGAATTCTTAAGCATTTTCCGAATTAGTTATTGCCATTTTTTTAAAAGGAGATGTTGTAAATCAATTTGAAAAAAAAAAGTGTGGCTGCTGGGATCCGAGCCAGCTCTCCACGGCCACGTGGAATTCTCACTACTAAATTACAGCCATTTTGTTATTTCTTGGGCATGTGTGTTTATTTACCTTTTAAAATTTTCGATTACTCAATACTACTTCCAGTGTATTCGTTCCATGATTTGGGAGATATTCGAGCATATTTTTAAACCGTCTTAAAAAAATATTTCTATTAAAATTAACAAAAAAAATATAATTTTTAAAATAATTTGGAACATAATACTCGAGTATTTTCCAACTATGAGATAAACACACTTCCTTTCCGAAATAATGATGTGGGGGTCTTGAAATTTTATAAGAAAGAAGTGTTACTAATGAACTGAGTACTTTTTTTTTTTGAAATCCACTGAGTACTTTTTAATTAACTTTAATCATTGGATAAATGAAAACCTACTTTAACAGTTTCCATCCAAAAGCAGAAATAGTTTGAAGTACGAGTAGTATACTATAGTAAGAAGATCTGTAGCAAAAATTAGTGGGGAGTACTATATATGAAGCACCCACCACCAAATAATGTAGCTTTCGGTTTCAAAACTTAAAAATATTATCTCCATCTACAAATACATATTTTTTTAATTTTTTAAATATATTCAAAAAAATATACATATATATTAATATTAATTAAATATATATTTTTTGTCCCAAATTAAATGTTAATATTTGTGATTTCAAAAAAAAAAAAAATTTATAAATTCATTTTCTAACATAATTATGATTATATATACTAAAAAACCAGGATAAAATGGTGAAGTTTGTGAGAAATAGTGCATGGAGTACATGAAGGTGAAGTTGGTAAAAGTATAATGGATAAACATAATTAATGTTCCTTAAATTTGTCAAATTTTTGTTCTAATTTGAGATTAAAAATTATGTTTATATTAACATCTAATTTGAGACGGATGAAATATTCTTTTAAAGGTATGAAAAAAATTAAAAAAATATGTATTAGAAGAAATATTATTCAAACAACCTAAAAAAAATAAAAAAATATTCAAACAAGTTGCTGATCTCTTTCTTCAGTTCTAGCAACTTGCAATGGTTTGTTAGCGAAAAATAGAATCGTCCAACTTGGACAAAGATGGCATATTCTTTTGTAACTCAGTACTTGGTAAATGTCTGTCACATCACATCCAAACAACATAAATTATGTTTCCGATCAATGGAAAGTTAGATACTTTACTAGAAAATATCGATAAAAAATGGACCTAAGTTACAAGCCACGCAAAACTGGTCCTAAGGACTTAACTCGAAGTGAAACGATAACGTGTACAAGCCGCGTGAATGTGAATTCTAACTTTTAACTGTTTACTTTCATGCAGCATGGTAAAGTTCTATGCAGTCAAGAGCAGTCTTGTTCCAAAACCAGTCTTGTTCCATCACCTTCTTGCATAAAGTGTTAAACCATTCCCGAGCATCATACCAAGCAGAGATTACCCTGAGTCGAAAACCCCACTCTCAAATAAGTTATAAACAAACGAAGATTGTTTAGGAAAAACATAATGCAGTACATTTAGGATAATTCACCTGTTTAGAGGATAATCGAGACCAGCTGTATCAGCAACGTCGAAGTTAAAACCATTTGGTTCAAGACCCTGCACTTTAGCTCTCTCTTTATCATGGTCAGCATCAAATACTGCGTCAAAGAGTCCTAAACAATCAAACAAACCATAACAAAATGAAAGGTCCATTGAATTCATACTTCATAGTCTATGCTAGAATTCAGAAGGTATGAGTGTACCTCCAGTTTTTCGAACAACAGGTATTGAACCGTATCTCATTGCTGTAAGTTGTGTCAATCCACATGGCTCAAAAATGGAAGGGATCAGGATGAAATCAGCACCAGCATATATCTATAAGAATTAAACCGAGTCAAATATGGATCGAATTGCTAGCTAGTCATACATACATAAACATTCTGAAGAAAATTTCCAAGTTTTCTCAAGGACATACCAGATGTGAAAGAGGCTCGTCATAATTTAAGCAAAGACGGGAACGATCAGCATGAGAAGAATGCAACTCGTTGGCTAAGTTTACAAAATCATTTTGGATACGAGGATCGGGAGCCGAACCAAGCAAAACAACCTACCATCCAAAATTCCATCAGTTAGCACTTAGCAGTGAAGATTGCCGTATATAAGTCACAAAATATTATTCGCATGCAAGTCAAGATGTTAGAAAGAAAGAAAAAAATTGTTGGTAAATGTGGAAGAAACTTTACCTGTCCATTGCATTCTAAAGTGCGCCAAATGGCATGCTTGATCAGATGGATGCCTTTTTGTTGTGTCAAACGAGTGATAATTCCTACCAAAGGAATATCTGCCTTTTCCAAAAAAAGTTTGTCTTGCAAAGCTTCCTTTGCAGCTCGCTTGCCGTCAACTACATTTTCAGCTGTATAAGATACCTGGACGAAGAAAAAAAAAAATCAGAAAATGGATAGAATGCAGTAATCCATTTCATACGATGTAACTAATACTCACGGGAATGAAGTTATCATTATACGGATCCCATATATCTGGGTCAATTCCATTAAGAATGCCATGAAACTTGGATAAATGAGGAGCAATCGCAGGATTTGAAGAAACCTCATTCGCATACTTGGGAGATAACTACATACATACATAACCAAGAACCATTAATAAGCGAAAACATCACCAAGATCATTTTCCAGCTTGACCAAGAATTCAAAATTAAAAACACGTACAGTTGAAGCCTTGTCTGTGTATGCCATCGCTTTTCCGATTTCGTTCGCCCCAAATTCAAGGTTATGAATTGTGGAGACAACTCGGGTTTCACTAAGACTATGATGCATGCAATGATCCTTAAACAGCCATGTAACAGGAGCACTAGACCAATCATGACAATGGAGAATATCCTGCCCAGTTGTATGTATATGTAATGTAAGCATCAGTTCAAGAAATATATTGTGTAAGATAGGGTAAAATAGTCAACTTACAGGCTGAAATCCACTCTGGAAAAGGAATTCGAGTGCAGCATGGCAGAAGAAACCAAATCTCTGTCCATCATTCCTACAGCCATATATGCATCCTGTCGAACAGAATCTGCAAAAATTGATTTTTTAGCAAAAGCTCTGGAAATACTTTCACAGAGAATTCTTCCACAACCCTAATATGATTTTTTCAGATTCGCAGCAGGCAGACAAAAAGGCAGGACCTTTACCCGTTCAGAGGTTCTAGAAAGTAGACTGAAAGTCCTTCCACTTTTCCAAACCAAACTTTTATTTCAGTTCCACTCCAGGAATAGGATCTCTGAAAATGGAAGTCTTTCGCCTGTTCAAAAACACCCGGATCAGCAATTTAAAGTTCATCAAAGAGCGAGAATCCCCAATTCAATTTTAGGGTTCTTGATTAGGGGTTCACAATTGCTGATTTGCTGTAAATTCGAATTAGAGCCTAAATTCGGAATTCGGAATTAGCACTTTAGTCCCTAAAGTTTATCTGTTTTGACAGATTGGTCGTGATCTTTTCTTTTTTAATGCAACATGTCAAATTTATTAAGTATGGTTTAAGGAGCTATGAAACTTACATTAGTAAGGTCCATAGAATTATACTTTGGAAGGATGATGTCAACTTTATGGTTTAATTCTTGAACAGCACGAGACAGACTAGTAACAACATCAGCCATGCCTCCAACCTTCGCAATGGAGCCATTTCGACGGCAATATGCACGATATGCAAAGGCGACTCCTTTTCGAGTCCTCCAGAGACCGGCAAATGGTAGTCCATCCCATTCCTGTTATCAAATACACCATCTTCTTCTCTCTCAGAGAATACAAAGTCTAGCATGTATGCATCTAATGGAACCTCCACTGCAAAGCCAGGCACGCATATAACAAAGTCAGAGTACAGTCAACAGTTCCGACCAAACAATCATTAGGCGTCTAATATAACATACCGGTAGTTGTAAAATGAGAAGCTTTCTCTGCACGGAACATCTTTTGCGGTGGTAATGGGCCCTTGCTGTGAGTCCACCGGTTAAATGAACATCTCAACCAAATTTGAGATTTTCCTTTCAGAATTGTGTTTGCAGGTTTATAGAAAATCGTCGCACTGCTGCCTGCTTTGACATCAAGAGGATCGGTATATACAATATCCCTTTGAGATAGCAGAAAAGCTTCCAAGGTTTTCTCTTTTGTCTCAGCTTTCATTATTGCTGTCTTTTCAGCCTGTAACCAAACAAGAAAAAGTTTTCAAGTAACAGAACTTGAGTTAATCCACTTCTATTTTGTAGATGGTTGTTCCTATGTGAGGGCGAGCCTTGGAGCGACCGATTAAGGTTTCTCCTTTGTGGCCTAGAGGTGGGGAGCCTTATCGCACGCGTAAAATTTACAGCAAATTAACCGACCTTGGCACGTATAGCTACATCTCTCGATCTTCTATCCTCCTGGAGTTTTTGATATATCCGATCTTCTTCCTCGACCCAGTATATTTCTTTAGGCATGCTTAGTGGGACAATAGCATGAAAATCTTGGTGGTTATTGTTGTCATATACAATAGCGCTCTGAGGTGGTCCATCGGCAAATACCCAATCCAGTACAATGGCTTCATCAGACACAACATCTGTACATTGCACAAAAATCCCATACTTACCAAATGACACATCAAATCAAATCAAGGAAATGAATTATAAAGTTGAGATATACCATTAGCATACCACCAATCACCATTATCTGATTGAAAAAGCCTTATAGCCATGGACAATCTATCTTTCCAATTATTATAGCCTCCATGAAACCAAATTTCCTTGGCTTGAGAAAGAGGGCCAGAACTTTTGATATAGTATAGCCGAACCGAGCCAGCCCCTTTAAACTCTTTTGGTTCAATGTGCTAAACACATTCAACAGACCTTACAGCATGTTTCAGAATCTGTTCAGACATCTGTTTTCTCCTTTGAATATCAACTTTTGCTTGTGCTTTATCAGCTTCTATTGATGCTTTCTCTGCTTCTAGTTTCCTTAACTCTTCTTCTTGTCTTCTTCTTTCACTTTGCTCCGTAATAAGTCTATCGTGTTCCCTACATTTTTCTTCCACCACGAATTCAGACAAGGTCATCCCCTCTTCAACGAGTATGAAGAAATCATTCTCATCATTGATTTCATATAAAGTCCTTCCGTTGTAGAATACAAAGTCTATATGAAATACTTCCTTGGGAACAAGCTGACAAGACCACCAATCTCCATTGATCAGATTGGACTTGTTTAAACTAATAGTAAAAGATTTCCATCGCCAGCCATTAAATGCTCCCATGATTAAAACATCTGGTTCATTTTGGAGGGTGGTTACATTCCTATTAACAAAAAGTTGTATGTCTCCGTCAGGTTTTACTGTTGGAGGATGAAAAAACAATTTGTTACCCTTTGAGGAATTCTCTGCAGCAAGTCTTTCAATTTCTTGTTTACGCAAGTTTGCTTCCATCTCCTTTTTCTTCTCATCATCCTCCTTAATGCTTTTATCTATGATTCCCAATGTGGTATTTTCCTCTAATGTCACGAATCCTTGTTTAGAATCCATAATTATATTACTATTAGGAGCCGAGCCTACCTCCTGAAAAGACGCTTCCTCATAATTTACCCTACCATTCATATAGCCGACTCCACCGAGTGGAATTAAGGCTGGTTGTTGTTGTTGTTGTTGTTATGTACTTCCTCCGTCCCAAAATAAATACAATTTTTTCAATGCAAATTATATGTAAAAAGTTGCATCTATTTTGGGACGGAGGTAGTATTTCCCACCATCAGACTTTTTACGGTATTAGTAGTAGTCAACTTATCTTCATTTTCTTCATCAACTCGTTCTTCTTTAAATTCATTTTCTGGAAACTCCAAGAGAAGTTGTTTCTTGTCAGTCCCAGTAGATTCACTTTTCCTTGTTTGATCTCTCTTCCGAGGTACTTTTGGTGAAAAACCTTTTGGTCTACTTCTCTTAGGACTGGAAATCCGCGTTCTTTGTTTCCTCTTTGAAAATCCTTCAAAATATGATTTCCCGAACGAAGAAAACAAGAATAAAAACTAAAAATCTGACTAAGTCCTAATCTGAGGAGTACATTACAAGCAATTAAATTAACCAACCTGTGCCTGCATTGACTGTCAGCAAAACCCCACGAGTCGGAGACTTAAACTGAAAGCAAACACATAAAGTTAGAGATGATTACAAATAATGTTAGACTCATTGTGTCAGGATTTGTAGAAACTTACAAATGAAGTTTTAGGAAAAGGAAAAGAACCCAGAAATTGATGAGGTTTAAGATTGAAGGAATCTCTGCAACTCATCAGAGGTTTCTGCATTTTCAAAGAGACCTCCATTTATTTTCGTTCTTTCCTCGCTTCACGAATCTCTAGGTTTTATTTCGTTTTATGGGATTTCTTCAACATCAACTACAAGTTCATTGATCAGATCAGAAGCTTAATAATAGAACAGCAAACTTCCAAGTTCCAAGTCCAGGAGTCAAAGTTTATTGAATAATTCAATTTTGCTGACACGGAATATTTGACACCCAGATATTTTTATTAGAATACATGGAAAATAGGATTTTAAAAGGCAGTTAGTTTGTTATCTAAGCTAGATGTAAGGAAGAATGCTGAATTGACCATGATTTGATTCAGGAAGAATAGGTATTTTAGCCGGCTGTTTCCAACATTATTATTGTAAAAATATAGTAAAAGTATCATTTTGGCCCCTTAAATATTATAGTGTCTAATGTTTGGATTCAGAGTTCAGAGACGTTAGCGTTTCCGCTCCTTAATTGAGCGTATATGAGATCGTCAAATTTCAATCGTTGGTTCTGCTTGTCCATGATGATGAGTATGATCTGAAGTCTACAAAGTCCGCAAGCAACTGAGTTAAACAAGCCTACAAGTAGGTGGACAACTGAGCATTTAAACAAGCCTACAAGTCGGTGAAAATTTAAACAAGCCTATAACTCGGGTTCGGAAAGCTCTTAAACAAGCTTACAAGGGATTACATAAACAAGCCTACAACTAGGGATTCAGAATGCTCTTAAACAAGCCTACAACTCGGGATCATATAAACAAGCCTACAACTCGGGAATATAAAAGCTCTTAAACGAGCCTACAACTCGGGAGAAGATAAACAAGCCTACAACGCGGAATAACTTGAACAAGCCTGCAACTCGGGATTAAAATGCTATTAAACAAGGCTACAACTAGGGATTATGAAAGCTATTAAACAAGGCTACAACTCGGGATCACATAAGCAAGTCTACAACTCGGGATCACATGAACAAGCCTAGAACCCGGGCTTATGAAAGATATTAATCAAGGCTACAACTCAGGATTATGAAAGCTATTATAATGTTCAAAGACCTGAGCGTGAAGAAAAGAAGTTCAGGGACCTAAGCATCAATGTTACAAAAGTTTAAATACCTAAAGTCCTTTTTACCCAAAATCAGATTTCCCTCCATAGTTGGGGTGAGGTTTTAATAAGGGCTTTATACCAGCGGCCATAGCTGAGCTCGAACTCACTCAAAAATGGAGTTCGACAAGAGAAAATCAGCGACGCTATTATCATTGTCATCATCTGTAACTGACAAATCACCAAAAGGCTCATTGGACGAACCCATAATCCCTCTAATCAACACAATTAATCAAAACCCTAATTACTTCACAACCAGTTCCTGCTCAGGTCGCGTCTCTATCCTTTCCCAACCCAAAAACCTTAACCCTAAATCTAAAAAGAAAGCTAGAGGTGGTTCCTGGCTCTACATCACTCACGACCCTGCTGATGTTGACTCGGTGATTTCCCTTCTGTTCGAGTCTTCCTCTGTTGACGATGATGGTGAATTGGTGTTCCGTTTCGAGCCGCTTATTGTGGCCGTAGAGTGTAGGGACTTGGATTCGGCGCAGAGTCTGGTGGCTTTGGCGATTTCTTGCGGGTTTAGAGAGTCGGGGATTACAAGTGCTAATGGGAAAAGAGTAATTGTTGGGGTACGGTGCTCCATTCGATTAGAGGTGCCATTGGGGGATAGGGGAAATGTGCTTGTGTCGAAGGAGTATATGAGGTTTCTCGTAAATACTGCTAATCAGAAGATGGAGGCGAATAGGCTGCGAACTGAGGGGTTTCATCAGACTTTGATAAGAGCGAAGCCTCAATGTGCAGGGCCCCCGCCCATGATTGCTGAAAATGAAGATTCAGTGTGCACCCATGATGATAATCCCAAATCAGGCGACGCTAATGGCAATTTGAACGGAGATAGAGCTGACCATTGTGGTAATTTTCCTTGACCAGTCTATTATTTATAGATTACACTTGCTGGGTTAAGTTTCACATTTGCGTAAGAAATGTTCTCAAATAATTGCAGCCTAGCCTGCATTTTCATGTGCAATTGCAGGGTAATTTCCCTTTAATATCACATTCACAGCAAGTTTGAGTCTTTAAATCGTTGGCAGGGCCTAAGGGACTTTCTGTTTGCAGTCTATCTATTACGCCATTGGTGATTGCTGGTGAACCAGTGGAGAAGCTTTTCCTTTGGGGTCACTCGGCCTGCACACTGGATGACACTGAGCGCAATGAAATTTTTGTTTTTGGTGGTTTTGGGGGAATGGGAAGACATGAACGAAGAAATGATTCTTTCCTTCTTGATCCATCACTTGGAACATTAAAAGTGATCTGCACTAAGAGCGCCCCATCTCCACGCTTGGGCCACACATCTTCTTTGGTTGGAGATAGTATATTTGTGATCGGCGGTAGAACTGATCCTTTGAACATCCTGAGTGACGTGTGGATCCTCAGTACTTCCAAGAATGAATGGAAGTTAGCAGAATGTTCTGGTAGTGGTTTTCTTAACAGGTAATGTTAGTGTGCATCTATGCTTTTACCATTGTAATTGTATTATTTTTCATTATTTTTTCACCTAGCTACTATACTTTAAAACAGCTAAATCACATCATCTTTCACTCATCGTGTTTTATGTCGCTCATTTTGGTTGTTCCAGCATTCCTTTTGTGTTTTTACTTTCATAGCTCTCTTGAGAGAGTTAACTGATGGCAACTTATTGCTAAACCCATATGTTTTCTGCACAGACATCGACATGCAGCGGCGACCATAAATAAAGACATCTTTGTATTTGGTGGACTTAACAATGATATGATACTTTCATCTTTGCTTGTCCTCAACACAGACAATCTGTATTGGAAAGAGTTTTCGGCAATGGGGGAATGGCCATGTGCTCGACATTCTCACTCAATGGTGGCATATGGGTCTCGTTTATATCTGTTCGGGGGCTATAACGAGGAGATGACACTTGGGGATTTGTATAGTTTCGATGTCAAAACACTACTTTGGAAGAAGGAGAATCCAGCGGGAAGATGTCCACATGCAAGGTTCTCCCATTCGATGTTTGTTTACAAAAACTATCTTGG
Organism: Rutidosis leptorrhynchoides; assembly: GCF_046630445.1. Taxonomy (NCBI): domain Eukaryota; kingdom Viridiplantae; phylum Streptophyta; class Magnoliopsida; order Asterales; family Asteraceae; genus Rutidosis; species Rutidosis leptorrhynchoides. The sequence goes on along the minus strand of NW_027266478.1, from coordinate 15,880 downwards.
AGTCATTGGGGGTTGTCCTGTGAGACACAATTTGCAAGAGTTGGCTTTACTTGACATACAGCTTCTGTGTGGAAGCATGTAACACTTAGCTTTATAGGTAAAGAATTATTTGTGCGTTCTACATCCAGTGTGATTCATGATGATCTAGTTATGCTCGGTGGAGGAGCAGCTTGTTATGCATTTGGAACAAAGTTCAGTGAGCCATTGAAGATCAACCTGGCACCATTAGTTTCTTCAGAAAGCAGTTGTATGTCACTGCAAAATGGAGAAAGGATTGTTTCTCAGCAATGTGAAAAGATGAATGGAAAAAACAATGAAAATATCCTAGTTCCACGATGTGAATGCTCAAATTCTTCAGTTCAGAGTCCTGACATCAATTTTCAGGCTGAAACACCAGGTGTAACTGGACATCATGTATCTTCTCATTGGGTATTACAACTTGAAAGAAAATACGCAAAATTAGGGAAGGACATACTGAAGAAGTTTGGATGGTTGGATCTTGGAAGGAAGGTGTATTCACGTGAAGATGGAATGCATATTTGTTTCCCAGTGACTCGGAAATTTTGTGACGTTTTCTGCCATCAATTGGGAGATGCATCTGTTAGCCAGGATGATAATGATGTTGCAAAACCTGTGACCGTAGAAGGAATTCCCATAAATGAAATATCCTATTCAACAGCCTTAAGTCTTCTAAAAGAGCGGGGTGCTACCAAAATTGTAGATGAGATTGCTGAAGTCAGAAAAACGGCTAAATCTCCCTTACTCATGATGACAGAAGCCGTAGCTGCCTTGATCGAAAGTAGAGGCCTGCCTTCAAAGCTTTTGGAGCAATTACCTACCAGGTGTGCGCTTTGAATGTCTTTAGATATTAGATTGGTTTTACTTTTCAGCGTTTGGTTTGTACTTGGCTGTTTCTGCAATGTGAGTGTGATGATAATGTATTCATCTAGAGATTATGTACAATTTCGGTCTAAAACATTTATGTGTGGATGCAAATGATCCTTTATATTTGGCTGTTTTCAAAGTGACATTCTCTTATGGTTACTTCAGATGGGATAAACTAGGGGATATTACTGTGCTCCCAGTGACTTCTTTCAAGGATCCAGAATGGGACCTTATTCAGAAGGAGCTTTGGCCTGCTGTAGCTAGAGCACTGAATACTCGCCGCCTTGCTCGTCAGGTCAGCCATACATGCAGTTATGTAGTTTCTGGTGATACTTGATAGTGAGGTTTATAATGCATTTTGTTAGTGGTGTCTTCCTTACACGAGTGTTGTGCTATTTTAGGGCCGAGTTGCACCAACTGGTACAAGAGATAGTACTCTGGAGATTCTTGTAGGAGATGATGGTTGGGTTTATCATCGTGAGAATGGAATTCTATATTCTTTCGATTCAACTAAGTGCATGTTTTCCTGGGGCAATCTTTCTGAAAAGCTTCGAATGTCCAATATGGATTGTACAGATGAGGTTGTGGTGGATTTGTTTGCAGGGATTGGATACTTTGTGTTGCCATTTCTCGTGGGGTATGTTATATTTATCTCACTTTGTTCTCTTTTGTATATATTTCTTAATAATACTATGTACATAGTGGTCTCAAGTACTTGTGATTAACGTTTCTTGTCCAGCTGGGTTGCGTTTCTAGTATGTTTTCTGTTGGTTCTGGTTTGTAATTGGTTTTTTAATGGATCAGGGCAAAAGCAAAATTGGTTTATGCTTGTGAATGGAATCCTCATGCTGTTGCAGCACTCCGCCATAATCTTCAGGCAAATTCTGTTTCTGATAAGTGTATCGTACTGGAAGGAGATAATCGAGTCATGGCACCTAAAGTACAGTAGCATGCTTCTGTATTTCCCTCCTTTTCTTTGAACAGAAAAGTACTGTAGTTTACCTACTCTATTTATTCTGACAGGGAGTAGCCAATCGAGTGTGTCTCGGTTTAATCCCAACAAGTGAAGGGAGCTGGGTTACAGCCATTAGAGCGTTAAGGTACTTTATCTGAACACCAATAAAAAATTTTACATGGCCTTGACTTTCTTTTAATGATTCTTTAACTGATACCAATCTTCAATAATCATCTCTACTGTTGTCTTATAAATTTTTGGTGTGGGAATGATTCAGGGGTGAAGGTGGAATGTTGCATGTGCATGGAAATGTTAAAGATGCAGAGGAGGATGCCTGGAGAGAGCACGTCTCGAAATCATTTCAAGAAATAGCTAAATCAGAAGGTACCTTGTCCTTAAATTTCGAGAATACATAGGCCATGCTAGGCCAGGATAATCTTATCGCACTATGTTTGTTCTTTGCAGGCCACTGTTGGGAAGTTTCAGTACAACATATAGAGAGAGTAAAATGGTATGCCCCACATATCCGCCATCTTGTTGCCGATGTTAGATGTCGACAAATTTAGAGATGAAATTCTGTTGGGCTCAATCTGTTGTTTGGTGAGTGTGTGACATTCTTTTGTTGCTGAATTGTTGCTCTGAAATGTTTAGTGTTCTCCTCTTATATGATTGAACTAAGGCTACTATAGATAGAACAAATTCATCAACTTGTAATCTTCTTATAGTTCTTTCTGACTATGACTTTCTACAACATAGATAGACATGCATGCATGATGCATCCACCACTGAACATAAACATAAAATATTTTGTTTAATTTTAGTGATAGGATTAGTTAACTGAAAATTATTGGTTCGAAAAATGATTCGATTTGGATGATTCTAGGATTGAATTAGGAATTAAAATGGATAGGAACTATTATAAGAAAATAATAATAATAATAATAATAATAATAAAAAAAAAAAAGATAGGAACTTGGAGTTCAAACCAAATGTAATTTTTAACAAGGAAAAGGGCTCGACCGTCAATTCCCGGACGTTGTACCCTCTACGTATAATATAGATTGTACTCCAAGCATAGCTCTTCACTTGAGGTTTCTTTGAAGTAATTTTTTTTTATGTTGTTTGGTTAATATTGTACAATTACGTTGTAATTTTAAATGTTATGTTTGGTTGTATAGTTGATATTTATAATTATAAAATATAAATAATATAATAAGAAAAAAAATTTTAATTGTGTAATTATATCGTGTAATTATACCAATTTCTATTTCTGTGGAAATGTCGTAATTGAAATTGTATAATTATACTTTTCGAATTACACGTAATTACATAATTTCATATAATTATATGGGTGTCCAAACACATTAAACTGTATAATTACACAATTTTTTAATATCAAGATGGTTTTTCAAATAAACCCTTATCGATAATCAAGGAGCGTCACTAAGAAGTAACCCAAACTCTAACTCGGGTTGAGAAAAGTCTTCGTCAGTGTCACTTGTCACTGCTACCAATTAAGTGAGTGAGTCATCACTCGGAGGGACCCATTTGCAATTATTTTATTTTAATATCCTTTTATTTTGTGAATCTGAAAGTGTCGGTGGATGGATTTTGTTGCTCATTGCGTCAAGACAAGCTATATTAATCAACTTGGCTTCCAATTTAAAGTGATTTGAATTTAATACGTATAAGCTTTATTAAACATAATTACATAGGCTTTAGCAGTGCGATTAATTATGAATGTAAGCTTATTATATTAGGAGAAGGGGATCTTAATGTTATGCAATTTAAAAATGATGTTTTTTTCTTTTTGCAATTGATAATTGAGAAGTGGAGTGAGAAAGAAGTCTCTCTTTTTTTTTTTTTTTAAATGGTATAAAGTTAACAACTTTATTTTAAATCTAAACTTTAAAGTTTAAATTTTTTTTAAAACAATGTTAGAGAAGTTAAATTGAGTTTAGCTTGAGTGAGTAACAAATAAATAAAAGTCTCAATTTTTATTTTTTTATTTTGTGGTATAAAGTTAACAACTTTATTTTAACTCTAAACTTTAAAGTTAAAAACTTTTTTTAAAACAATTTTTTTTATATTATATTTAAACAATGTTAGAGAAGGTTTTTTTTTTTGAATAAATGTTAGAGAAGTTAAAATTGAGTATGGTAAATTACTAAATTTGTAATCTCAATATCTTAATTTCATAACTCTTTACATAGGGATACCCATATATAGTTAATTATTCTAAGAAGCAGACAATAACGGTCAATTTTCATATTTAATAAATTCCACTGCTTGAAATTTAGTGTATTTTTTATTTTTTTTTACAGTAGTCAAAAGAAGGTGAGCAGGAATCCTGTTTTCACAATAATGGCGAAGGACAAGTGTGCATTACTCTTTATTTTCTATTTATAGATACATTCAACAGATTGAGTGAATGCAAGCTCTCTTCTTTACTTACAGAGAGAGAGAAAAAAAATGGAGGTCAAAGCTCTCTTCTTTTTCTTCTTCCTAGCTTTAGTATCATTCTCTGCAATTGCTTTTGCAGATGAACAAGAACAAGACCCAGGTCTTGTTATGAACTTTTACAAAGATTCATGCCCTCAAGCTGAAGATATCATCAAGGAACAAGTCAGGCTTCTTTACAAGCGCCACAAGAACACTGCTTTCTCTTGGCTTAGAAACATCTTCCATGACTGTGCAGTCGAGGTATTCGACTTTTTACCTCTGTGAAAAAACGTGAATGTTGTAACTTTTTTCTGTTTCTGTTAAATTTGTGATTTTTAATGTTGGTTTGTTTGTTTGCAGTCATGTGATGCTTCTCTGCTTTTGGATTCAACTAGGAGGTCTCTGTCTGAGAAAGAGACCGACAGGAGTTTTGGACTGAGGAATTTTCGGTACATTGAGACAATCAAAGAGGCTGTCGAGAGAGAATGCCCTGGTGTTGTCTCCTGCGCTGATATTCTTGTCCTCTCAGCTAGAGAAGGCATCACTTCGGTACTTTCTAAATCTAGCTGCTCTTTTACGTTCTAGTCTTGTTTTGCCTGTTTAGTTTAATTCTATAATCGTTAGTAAAAGATCCTCTTGTTTGAGTTCAAACACTGCTTGGTTGAGAATCTGTAGTCTTGTTTTGCCTGTTTAGTTTAATTCTATAATCGTTAGTAAAAGATCCTCTTGATTGAGTTCAAAACACTGCTTGGTTGAGAATCTGTAAAACCCTTTACCGCTTAGTCATTATTACTAGTTTGAAGTGTCAGATCCTGTTGAGAAATCAACCGATCCAAACCAAACACACACATAATGTTAATTAAAGAGAGAAAATGCACACTTATGGTTTGGAGCAAATTAGCCGATATCCATTGGCAATAGAGTTTCCTCTTCTTTCTTATTTCAACAAGATAACAATGGATAACTTTTCTTCTTTTCAGCTAGGAGGTCCTTACATCCCTCTGAAAACCGGAAGAAGAGACGGTAGGAGAAGCAGGGCTGATATTCTGGAGCAATACCTTCCCGACCACAATGAGAGCATCTCTGTTGTCCTCGACAAGTTCGCAGCCATGGGAATCGACACTCCTGGACTGGTTGCCTTGTTAGGTAATCCCCATTTACCATCAAGTTAAAACTTTTACTGCATGATCGTCAATCAACAATACATTCTCTGTTTATTGATCTGGCTTTTGTTTTCATGTTCATTTTTTTAAACAGGATCTCACAGTGTCGGCAGAACCCACTGTGTGAAGCTGGTACACCGTTTATACCCTGAGGTAGACCCAAAGCTGAACCCTGCGCACATTCCACACATGCTCCACAAATGCCCCGATGCTATTCCAGACCCTAAAGCTGTACAGTACGTGAGAAACGACAGAGGCACGCCCATGATTCTCGACAACAACTACTACAGGAACATATTAGACGACAAGGGCTTATTGCTCGTCGATCACCAACTCGCCCATGACAAGAGAACTAGGCCTATCGTCAAGAAAATGGCGAAAAGCCAAGATTACTTCTTTAAGGAGTTTTCTAGAGCCATCACCATACTCTCTGAGAACAACCCTCTCACTGGCACTAAGGGAGAGATCAGGAAGCAGTGCAATCTCTCCAACAAGCTCAACTAGAAAACACACATTAGCTTAGCTCAACTACTAGCACAACTTGCCTTTTCTTTTCGATCTCTCATCTTTGTGAAGAGAATAGCAGAAAGACAGTCAAGATGGTGTTGTGTTTTGCATGTTTTTATTACTTTTCATGGAATGGGTAGAAGTAATAATAAGTGCTAGTGGGAGAAGTTTGTGAATTATCCAGATGTTTCTATCTTGTATCAGTTATGCATCGTGGATGGTGGGATGGATGTGTGTACGAATGGTCGAGAAAGTGTATGTATGTATGTTCCGTTAATTGGAAATGCTCTTAGTTTTTAGTCATTCTTGAGTAACTTGTGCTTTCTTCGACATAGTTGATAGAGCGATCCCTACTCATATGTATTCATAATACAGTTTGAAGATAGCGATGTCCTTGTCTAAAGTCTTTCTTGGTCCCCAGTGTTAGCTCCAACATAAGATATCAATAATGCAAAGCTGGCTGCCTGGCCAAGGATATTTAAATGAAAAAGGATAAGATTCCCTCACTTTCAATTTAGAATGAAACCGGTTAGGTTTCTGTGGAAATAATGGAAAACCGAACCAAATTCACCACTTACCCAAACTAGGACCACAATCCAGCGATTTAAAGCTCACGTGAATGTGATATTTCTTTCAGGGACCTAAACCAGCAGAGGCGTAAATCGACAAACCAAACCGAATCAAATCGAACAATTCAAAATTTCCAAGTTTGAAAATCGATTGTATTGAACTGACGAGACGGAACCGAACTAAATGTATTGAGACAAGAAACAATGGAGTGTAGTGCAGTGAACGTGGTCCACCCTAAAGTTTAGTTTTTTGCATTGTCCTATTGTATTTCTTTCACCTTCCCTACAAAAGCTTTTTAATTTGTAGGGCACCCCACTGGTTCTCAATCCGACAGCACGTGAAGTGATTATGATGCCAAAAGAGATGATGGATCATTAAAATGAAGGGACGAAATACAAGGAAATTTCATACAATCATTATCGATGCATGATTTTTGAACTCATTTTTCCTTGGACTCCTGAACTCATCGGTATATTTTTCCTAACCAGTAGGAAGGATGAGTTCAGTGAGTAATGAGTCCCTTTATCACTGCTGATCATTATCCGGGTGATCAATTACGAAAATTAACTGAATCCTATGAAGTTTGGATTGATATATACAAGAAGAAATAAAATTTCGGGATATAGTAGTCCTGCACATAAACAAAGCTACAAGTCGGTAAGAAGTTAAACAACACTACAACTCGGGATAACTTAAACAACGCTACAAACCGGTGAAGACTTATACAATACTACAACTTGGCAGAACTTAAACAAAGCTACAACTCGGTGACGGTAAGCGATAAACAGCCCTATAACTCGGCAGCTCTTAGATAAGGCTACAAGTCGGAGCTCTTTAAAGGCTAGAAGTCGGCGATCGTAAGCACTTAAACAAGCTTACAACTCTGGTGATCTTAAAGAAACCTACAAGTCGGTGAAAATTTTAAGCACTTGAACAAGACTACAACTCGGTTTTAATAAGCACTTAAATAAGCTTACAACTCGGGAACTCTTAAACAAGGCCACAAGTCTGAATATAACACGACTACAGGGACCAAAGAGCTTCTAAGTAAAACATGAGGGACGAAATGTGTGGTTTGGGTATTTTTCTTTATCTTGCTCATCATGTCGTCGCTTCTACATATCTCTATGCAAACCTCTTCAGACTAGAAAAGATTAAGCAATCCAACAATCCAACAAACTTAACTGTAGGAGGCTCAAAATGCACTGCTAGCAACAAATTATTACTACCTCCGTCTCAAAACATCATGTATTTGAGAAGGAGGGAGTATTTATTTCATCAAAGTTTATTTGGACAGTGACCAAAACATTACATTGCATACAAATGAAGTGTCGTGTGTTGTTGTTCCCTGATTGCTTATCCCTTTCTTGTCTCAGTAGTACTGCTAGAACTACTATCAGTATCGATACGAGCTTCCTCCAATGCAACATCATTGTTCTTGGTAGGAGAAGTAGCAGAACGATGATTACTAGTGTAGAATTGGTGTTGCTGTGGATATTGGATTGGCAAATAAGTGGACATTGTATGTGGAAATGATTGGTAAGGCCAATACATTACAGGCACAAAACATGTTGTTGCTGATGCCTGTCCGAACATGTGCCAATATGGGTTTTGAGTATCTGATGAAGTTGGAGGAGATTGTAAGGAATGAAATGATGTCATTCCATGAGTTTGATAATCTTTCAGTCCAGATTGAGCAGCGTGCTGAATTGCAGGTTGTGGCTGGTTATCGAGATTAGTACTTGTGCAGTTAACTTGTTTCTTACTCTTTGATTTAGCTTCACTTGTCTTGCCGGTCAACGCCGGAAAACTCATTCTACTGATCTGATGTGGAAGAAATAGTTCCTCCCCTTCAGCATCCTCATTTTTCCTGCAAATTACAAATGACTGGTTATCGAGCTTTTCCGAGTTTCATGTGCATTTTCTATTCTACAAGTTCAAACCTGTAATATTTCTGTAGCAAGCATAAATTCCTGTATTTGGTTTCCATTTGAACCATACTGTCAGGGAAACCAGCCATGAATAAAAGAGTGATGCCCAATGCCTTGAAGAAGAAACTTCCGCTGCGAATATGAACAAGCCCTGCCATTTCACAAATCACTGGACCAAATGACTTTAGCTTATTCCTTCCCATCCGCTGCCTTACATATCTGTACACAGATTAGATTGCAAAATACGATTCTGAAATACTTACATTTCAGATACAAGTAAAAACATGAGATAGGTTCGATAAACAGCTCTTACTCATTTTGCGGTACATTTCTTGTCCTTCCACCATATTTGATACACAAAAACAAGCAAGGTGGGCTGCTGATATCAGATGGTCGCATCGCTTTCTCCTCCTCAAGTATTTTCACAGGACATAAGATTGGATTATGTCTGTTTGGATAGAAAACCTTCCTTTGGACACCTGGATTCTCATACAACACATGTTCCTGATGAAATATCAAAACTTAGCCTTATTGGTTCTAGCCTAAGATTCCATTATATTCGGAATATGTTTATAACTAAACAGCTTACCCCGGGATCCTCTGAAGACACATATGGTTCCCCTTACTAATGATTCTGAAGTGGTTAAAGTCTAACTCATACATATCCTCACATCCATGTCGTATACCGAGAGAAGCGAAAACTAGGATTTTCCTAATGGTAAGAGTCTGTGCATTCTTCAAGAACAGGGTTTTTGAATCCAGCATTCTTCCTACTTCTTTTGGACAGAAAGGCACCTTTCTTGGCTTTTTCTGCATTAATATGTTTCCAGATGTAGGAAACTCCGTTGCTGCTTTGATTTCTTCAATCTTTTCTGTTTCCCTATTTTCCTCTTTTTGTGGATCAATCTTGTCATCGTAATCTGGCTGTGTATCACGTAGCATGGAATCTTTCTTGCTATCTTCATCTGTTACCTGATTTGGACCACCTGAAAACCTTTCCAAACAAGGCACAAGTATCTTCTCGTCAAAATCACATTCTTCGTTAATATGTTCTTTTAGCTCATCAGGACTTGATGATTTATCTTTGTCCTCATAATCAGGAAACTCTTCTTCACTATAATCTGCATCTTTATCAGGGTCACCATCTTTCATTTTTTCGAAAAGCGGAATCAGTGATTTATCCATGCTCATCCAGTTGACCAAGCGGTCTTTTTGAATTTCATCCGTAACAGGTCTGCTCTCGGAATCATGCTTTAGCTTTCCAGACACGTTATATTCAATTTCATTTACGTTGCCAGCAGTTCTATCTCCACTTGTTTCAACTTTCCTTTTTTTTAACTTTCGTCCCTGATGTATTAAGAATATAGCTGCCCTGGAAGAGTTCAAGTTTAAAAAATCATTCAATATTGAACACTGGTTGAAAACAAGTGAAGAAAATAGCATACTTTCGTTGAAGCTGACATGATATGAGTTTTGCTATACACAAAGAAAATGAAGAAAATAGCATACTTGTTGTGTACTTTCAAGGATTAGGAGTGAATCTCTGTTATCTCTTTCTTGAAGTTGAGCTTCAAGTAATGATATTCTCTGCGAAAGCGTTTCACTTTTCGCTCTTTCTCTCTGCAACTCAGCTGATATCTGTTGGATCAAATTCACACTATTCTCTTCTCCGATCACTACTTGATGCCCCATCGCACTTCCACCGGATTGAACTTCCGCCATTGAAATATGATACTTATATCTGAAACAACAAAAATGATAAAAATAGCTAATTGAAAAGATTGACAAGATGAATAGTCTTGGATTAAAAAAAAGAAAATGTAGTCCTTTTTATTTGGTTTGCCTTGTTTTGGATAAAGCACGCCATTCAAATTCAAAGCCCTTATTGAAATCAAACATTGCACTAGAAGTTGATATAATATGCCATTACATGTAGTATTAATTAGCATTTCATATCCTTTCGAGTGATCAGCACTATGAAAGCTAAAACGACAACCTTAGAAATATTAGAGAGCTTCAGCTTCAGTTCAAACTGAAATTTCTAGCTAGAGATAGACTGATCAGAGAAGAGTGCTGAGATTTTGATTCTAGCTAATTAGAGTTTGGTTTTCTGTTCTTGTAAAGTAAAAAAGGAGAGGGGCGAGACGAGAGTTAAAAAAACAAACAGGTGTTTGGAGCAAGGCGGAGCCTATCGGGATACAAAACGAATAAAAGGAATGCAGCAGCACGTGCACATCTCTGTTGTTGAAGTTGAGGGCACCAAAATTCTAATTTCAATGACAATTGGAATTAGTGCCAATGCAATTTAAGTAAACCACAAGATATAGTTAATTACCTTTCAGAACCCATTACGCTTTGTCATTTCTCATACTATCAAATGGTTTAATATTGTCAACTAACTGCTTAATTAATTAACTAATGACAAACCACATATAGCTTGCATTTGGAATCCTCTTGCTGTATAGGAATGTGCCCTATTTTTAAGAGCATCCTAGGTTATACAAAACATAATTATTAAATCCTATAAACAAGATAACTTTTTTGATTGGTTTTGGACTACATGAGGAGGTAGTCCCCGTGCGCATCCATGAAGGGTCGATCCATGACCTCCAGGATGATACCCCACCCCAACCGCTTGGCCAACAAGCCTCGGTTATAAACAAGATTACTTGAAAAAGAGTGATGACTACGAAGAAGAGAAGAGTTATGGTGGTAGTCATTACTTCACTGTCAAGTCTTTCTTCCCAAGAGAAGAGAGAGTATGCACACGTGCATTTTATATTTATATATTAACAGTAACACTACTTTCTATAGAACAACCTCACGTGCATATGCCTAAATATATTGGTCCGTTAGTTGACTAAGTGCTACTAGGTACCACATGTGCAAAGTTAACGTGGGGTATTTTTGGCTGATTTTCGGAAACGTGAGAAATTGTTAGGTTAACGGAGATACGTGAGGGGCTGAAAAATATTACACGTGAAACGTGAGGAACGAAAGTATACGTTTTTCAAAGAATATGTATGAAAATTGAAACCTGCAAATCAATTGCCTTGGATTCAAATTTTAGTATTAAAAGAGAAATGAAGTTTTCCTATTAATTGTCTGTCCTGGTCAGACAATGAAACAGGGAAAACGTACGATTTGCCCCCTCGATGTTTCTATGTTTTGCTTCGATAGATCCAAACGTTCTTTTGTAATCTTAGTCAGCCTTGATGTTTTCTTCCAGCATCAAATTGGACCCTGCCATTAATTTCTTGATGATCTCATTCTTCGTTTTCTTTACGAGACCGATGCTCATAAGTAGTCGCTGACAACGGCAGCATTGCGTTGCAGGAACATGGATTTGTTGAGGTGAAACATAAAACGTTCATTAGAGCTTAAGAAGAAATTGCAAGTTGCACTTAAATATTATGGCTTTGTTTTGTCTAGGTCCTTTCAAAAGTTATAGCTTTTCTGATGTTTTTCACAGATTCATTAGAGCTTTGGTTCACATGGTTCCTGGTTTTTCTCAAAGCAACTTTTTTCACAAAGAAGGGCACACACCTTTAACGCAATCAAATCCTCCATCTCTAGATTACAAGGGAAAACAAGATTTACCAAAATTATAATGGGAAAAAAAATGATGTATCATCTCTCCTGGTTTCCAATATACACTCGGGAATTACATGGGGAAAAGCGCTTAAAAGATTCTTGCCGAAACAGCATTCCATCAATCTAACTCGAGAATTCAAAAGAATATAGAGAAAAAAGGCAATGATATAGTACTCTATGCCGTTCCTGCCTTGATATGCTACTCTATAAAAGCTTTCCAGCATGACCACCAGGTTGTGTTCCACTTCTCATCATTGCACAGAATTCTTCATAGTTGATCTTTCCATCCTATTTGTTCAATTAAACATCAGTCCCTTTATCTATAATCAACGAAAGATGAATGCAAGTTAGTTTTATAGGTAACTTACATTGTCGGTGTCGACTTCAGAAATGATTTCCTTGATAGTGGCTTCATCTCCCATTCCGTAATCTTTCATTGCAGTCTCTAATTCATCCATAGTGATGTGTCCGCTGTTATCTTTGTCAAAATATCTAAATGCTTTGAATAGGTACTCATCTCTCTCTATTCTGTGTCGGTTCATGGTAGCAGAGATGAATTCAATGTAGTCAATTGATCCATTTCCATCCACATCAGCCTGAAAAATCAACGAAAATAAATTGAGTATGATGTGCAAGGCATATGATATGATCAATAGGTATTGGTGGCCCACAGTTACTTACGGCTTCCATAAGTTGCTTGACTTCAGTTTCTGACAGCTTTGACCCAAGCCGAGCCAAACCGCTCTTCAGCTCATCGTAGGTGATTGTACCACTGTTATCAGTATCCATGTTTGCAAACATTGCTTTAAGACCTTTAATTTCTTCTTCAGACAAATTTTCGGCAATAACCTGCAAAAACAGCAATATGTTGAGCAACGAGAAAGGAAAGAAACAAAAAAAAAAAAAAAAAAAAAAGCAGCAAAATTGCAACGCCGTTTTTGTTTGGCAGCGACAATTTGGAAAAATCATAATAACCAACAAGCTTATTTATAAATAGTAACAGTTTACCTTCAGTGCTAGTTGCTTGAGTTTGTTCATTGCCCTGAACTGCTTCATTCTAGACATAACTGCACTATTAATAGGCTTGTCTGATGCTACCTTCATCCATGGATGTTCTGTTCACACACATATAATATGTTACTTTCCTAAGGATATACCAATATACCATGAACCGGTGCAAATCAAAGACGTGATTAACTGTACAATTTCATCCTTGAATTAACAGTAAGATATTATGAGGATCTGGAAATTGGTGGATACGTTAGAATTTTTTGGGGAAAAACGGTAAGCAAGTCAGCCACAGAATGTGAGTGATGATAGGATAAGGAGTGGGCTCTTGAGGAAAATTAATCCAACGAGCTAGACTAGCAGAATTATTGCATAGTCCAAAAAAACATTTTCTTTATGTGCAGTTCAATTTCCAGGCTAACAATAAAGAAACTATGGCACTATGTTATACGCCATGGACTAGTCCACTCAAAATAATGATTTTGACTAGTTCACATAACATTAGTTTGATGTTCTTATCAACTAGCATTTCATATTATCAGAGAAAAAAGTATAGTTTTAATACCAAGAACTTCAGCAGGAGTAATTCGCTTTTTGGGGTCTTGTGTTAGCATCTTGCTGACTAGATCCTTCGCACTACCTGAGATTGATGGCCATGGATCACTCTCAAAATCAATCTGTCCTTTCAAAACAGCATCAAATATTCCTTTCTCGTTCTCTGTAAGACCATATAAATAGAATTATCACTGAATCCTGTCAATACTGGAAATTTTAGCACATAGCTATAAATTAATCCCTCACCAGCCCAAAATGGAGGCACGCCACTCAGTAGAATATACAAAATCACGCCTGCACTCCAAATGTCTATTTCCTTGCCATAACTACGTCGGAGCACTTCAGGAGCGACATAGTAAGCACTGCCAACTATATCACGGTATACCTTTCCTGAAAATATTAGGACAGCGTCAGTGAGCAAAATCTGTATGAGAACTTGAATAATGAGCAACATAGTGAATTAATAAAGGAAAATATAAGAGAGACTGCATCTATATGGAAAGTGCGGCTCTTTTTGTAATACCATGATGTGGATTTACAGGAACTAAAACCACGTAAGCCGATCTTTTCAAAGCGACATGAACATTAACCAATAAATGCTTCTTAAAATTGGACTCATAATCGGTGAATCGAGTCAACAGCTACACAGCTAACCAACTAAAAGCAGCCAATCATTCAAAGATTCAATCATCACACTATACAGATATAAGAAATTACCTTCTTCAATGAACACAGACAGTCCAAAATCAGTCGCCTTTAACATTGCCCCTTCATCCTTACTCGACAACAAGAAATTCTCTGGTTTAAGATCTCTATGCATCACACCCATGAAGTGACAATGATGCACGACACTAACAATCGCCCTGCAAATCCCAGCAGCAGCTTTCTCCGAGTAATGCCCTTGTGCAATTATTCTATCGAAAAGCTCTCCACCAGCACACAACTCCATAACCAGATGCACAGATTGCCTATCCTCATAAACACCCCTAAACTCAACAATATTTTGTTGCCCAGACAAGTGTTGCATAATATGAATCTCCCTCTTCACATCCTCTCTATCTTGCTTACTAACCAACTTCCTCTTCAATATAGACTTACAAGCATAAGTATGTCCAGTCGAATTCTCCGAACACAAATAAGTAATACCGAATTGGCCCCTACCCAATTCCTTACCTAGCTTGTAATGTTGTCTGATGTCCTCAAAAGGCTTTCCCAGAATTGTATCCGGCGCCGGCGGAGCTGGTCTAGCAACTGCCGGTGTAGGGTTTTGTTGTTGCGCTGGCGGAGGCGGCGGCGGCTTGGTTTGAGGCGGGGGAGCTGATACTTTTGGAGTATACGAAACTTGGTATTGCTGTTGTTGTTGTTGTTGGATTTGTCTAGGTGGGCCAGTTGATCGGTAGCCATTACTAGCTTCCGACTGAGCGTTCCTGTGTTTGCTGCTAAAACAACCCATTTGTTGAAATTTTTGTTCCCCAGATGATTGAATTCAGAAAAAGGACTCGACTTTCCGATTGGATTCTTCCTGTTTGAATCTGAAAACTTGCGTGGTGATGACGAATCCCTGATAAAGTTTGGATTTTTTTTATTCTTTTTTTTTTTTAATTTATCAGAGGAATCATGTGTATGTATATATATAATCAAATGTATATATAATCAAATGTAGTTGGATTGGAGGGTTTAACAGTATTTGTTTCCGTGTTGTTTTCTGTTCACTTAAAAAGCTGTTCATTCAGCTAATTTCTATTTATTTTTATTTTTTTCCTTGGGGATTAAGATTCCAATCTTGCCCTTTTTGCATGCTTCCGTAACCATATTTATTTCCTGAACTAGGTACAGCATGGAATAAATGAGAACGGAAACAGGGACAGATTTGGAAAATATCAGAGTACAGGGACTGATTTGGACATTTCAGTCGAAATAAGCTGAGAATAATTGGCTTGACTTGACACTTTCAAGGTCAACTACAATAATACAAAATTTATGAAAAAATAATGTGATTATCCTAGTGGGCTCTCGTTCTAGATAAAAAAAATTGCTTGGAATGACCGGACGAGGATTTTATGTAGTCCAAAATTTCTTTCAACAAAAAATGTTAGACCTTTTCTTAAAGTTTTTTTCTTCTTTTTAGGTTTAAGTAATTGGATAAACTACGAATTCTATAGACTATGAATTCCGTTTTCCTACATTGAATAAAATACGAATTCCGTTTTTCTGCATCGGTATTTGCATTAATGTAAATGACTTCCAATGACTTTGTATCAAAGTTTAGT